>NC_133769.1:96884605-96918702 GCF_003597395.2 Chelonoidis abingdonii
TTCCGTCCACACTAACCGTAATCCGATATGTTAATATTGAATTTAGCGCTACTCCTCTCGTCGGGGAGGAGTACAGAAATTGATTTAAAGAGCCCTTTATATCGATATAAAGGGCATTGTAGTGTGGACGGGTATAGCGTTAAATCGATTTAACGCTCTTTAAATCGATTTAAATGCGTAGTGTAGACCAGGCCTATATCTGACCTATCAGTCCTCATCCTCAAAGCTGCACAACACTTTCAAAAGCTGAGCCTGGGAGCTTAAATTCATTATTCTACTAGACACTAAAAATCAGGGACTGAACAAACATTGGATTTGTGGTTTATTACAACTATTTTCAACCCACTAATGCCCTCTTCTTGTCCTCTGACTGCAGAGGTATTAATGGGTCACTCTACCTTGAATGGTCCCTTTAGAATATGTGCTAACTACTTACACTAAACTATCTATTCCACCTTGCATTTTGCTGTGATGCTGGGAGTACCTTTCCCAGCCCTGCCCTGTGGCAGGAAAGTTTGTCTCTCTCACCAGCAGAAGCTGGCCCAATAAAAGATATTACTTCATTCACCTTGTTCCACAAAAGCCAGCATGCTAGCTGAGCAGCTTCCTAAGCTAACAGGAGATGCCAAGAAGAGGGCTGTGTGCTAAGCCTTACCTATGTCTCAGAAATAGGCACTTAAGTCCAGGCTGCAGGGAGGCGCCCAGCTCTGCTGAGCATTCAGTCAGTGGGAACTCACTGCCTGGAGACAAGCATCTAAGGCCTTTTCTTGCAGGAATAAGTTAAACACCTGTCCTGTGCAAAACGGGATGCTGATGCTGGGCCCACCTTATAATTGTTAGTTCAGTGGGTAGAACAGTGACCTGCCAGAGAGGAAGAAAAGTGGAAGACCCCTGTTCGAATCATCTGCGTGTTCTAACCACTGAGCTTGGGGGTATTCTGATGTGGGGCTCCCTCAGTCTCTTCTGTCGAAGCTGTTGCACTCTGGATAAATAATGGGAGAGTGATAGGAGCAGGGGGACTGGACTCAGGGCCTGCCATGTGGGTGTCCTGACCACTGGACTATAAAGTCATTCCCATTCTTGCCCCATTCTCTCTGTGGATAAATACTTAAAACAGTCACTGGGCCAGAGAGAGCGAGTACATGAGTGAGAATGACTGACTGTAGTCCAGTGGTTTAGACACCCACTTGGGAGGTGGGAGACCCTAGGTTCAGTCCCCCTGCTGCCATCACTCCCATTATTCATGTAGAGTGCAGCTGCTTCAACAGGAGAGACTGAGGAAGCCCCATATCAGAATATTGCTTAGCTCACTGGGTAGAGCTCTCTTCTGAGAGGATTTGAACAGGGGTCTCCCACATCCCAGGCAAGTGCTCTAACCGTTGAGCTAAAAGTTTTGTGTGAGGGGTACCACCTCCTCCAGACTTGGAATGGGAACTGATCCAGTAGGTGCTTCACCAGATTTCAGGGGCCAAATGCCTGTCATCCCCTGGTTCGTGAATCGCTCTGGGGCTTAGGCAGCCTGAGTTATATGTCTGCCTAGAGGGAGACAGCAGCACGTGTGCCCAGCGGCAGGAACATAGGCACTGTGGGACTCTGGAAAAACATATTCACTGAGTGAGTTTAGGCACCTATATGGTTCAGCAGGAGTTTTGTGGACCACATTGGTGCCAAAACTGGGGCTTAGGTGCTGAAGTACCTTCTTGGATCCCACCACAGCTGCTCACCACATAACTCCCATCCAAGGCAACAGGAGTTGGAGGCACTTGTTATTTCTCTGGCTCATGTCTTTCAAATGTACATTTTCTACCACCTAGTGACTTTTTAATTATCTTGCATGCTGTCAAATGTGCCAGCAATAGTGTTGCAGAATCTATGTATTGGTGACCCCATCAATATGTGTATTGTTGCGTATAAATGGGTAGATATGATCCTGCCTGTTTAACAGTTACAAATAAACGAGATTCTCTATCTTTGGATACTATATAAGTATCTTCCTAGGCCTGTCTTACATATTTATATAATGCCATTAGGTGCGTGGACTAAAGAGAATTCTTCACAGTGCTAAGACCTGCCTGCAATCTCTAAAACAATGACAAGTTTGGGGTCTTTTTCCATATAGCAGGGCACTTAGACTTGTGTGGACTGTAGTCTTATTTTCATGTTATATATTGTATGTGCCATACTGCACTAATTCCCATTTTGGAGGGTTTCCTTTGCGGCCAGAAGCAGAACTAAAAAGAAGCAAAAGATTTTGATTCTGCCAAGTGGTCACGTGCCTTGACCTGGAAAGCAGCTTCTTGAGCCACTTCTGGCTTATAGCCCCGAGGCTCAGAATCTCTGGCCAAAGAACAGATGAAAAATGACATCCTAAGCCCTGACTCGCCAAATAAAAACATCAGTCCTATCTTGATTTGTCACTGGAGGCATAGCTGCTGGGGTTGGAGGTCGTGTATTTGTAGCAGTTAACAGGATTGCCGGGGTTCTGGTGGGTGATGTAGTGGACTCACTGTGGGTGGCAGAGAAGCAATTTGTAAGGTAATCGTGTGGGATGGTGGTTCTCTGCGCTTGTATTGAAGTGTCTTTTTTTCTAATGGCTAATCCTGTCTAAATCTAGCTCATTGGGACACTGGAAGAGGTCCATATGCCACAGAACGGAATCAACCATCCTGGCATTACAGCACTGGCCCAGGCCTTTGCTGCCAACCCTTTGCTGAGAGTTATCAATCTGAATGACAACACCTTCACAGAGAAGGGGGCTGTGGCCATGGCAGAGGTGAGTTACTAGCAGTTGCACTGGGTGTGTCTGCTCCCTCCCCATCTCCCCACCCCTAGTTAACAATGGTCCGTGCTTTGGGGCCAAATGTCCTTGTGAAGCTGGGAGGGAGAACAGTTGATCATTCCCTCTACCTCTCACCTGAATTTCTGCCTTCATGGGTATGTACTCTCTCTGCAGACGCTGAAGACTCTCCGACAGGTAGAAGTGATCAACTTTGGGGACTGCCTGGTGCGCTCAAAGGGTGCCATCGCCATTGCTGAAGCAGTCAAAGAGGGGCTCCCTAAACTAAAGGTACCACATTCTGCTGCTCCTTCAAATCTCTTCCCAAAACACCCTGTATGTTTCCCCTCCCTTGTTCTTTGTCCACTCTCCAGCCCCACCCAGTGGAAGTCACATTTTAAGAATGGGGTTAGTTCATGAATACACCTGTTAAAGTAAGACACAGCCATCCTTTCTCCCAGGTCAAAGAATCCCAGGATTAATAACAGGCGAAGGGAGGAGGACATCAAACTAAAATAATCCATTCCAGAACAAATCCCCTTCAGCTGTTTAATATTAAATCCCTTCTCGGGGATCATCTCATTCAATATGTCTCGAGGGATGTGGCTGCCCCTTGAATAATTTGTTCTTATTGGCCTGTTGGTCTATCTGTATTGTTTGGTCTTTGCTCACTGCCTGAGTCCCTTCCAAGTCTTTTTTTTATAATTTAAAAAAATAACCTCTGTGCTGAGACCAGCTCCAAAGAAGAGAATTCCTTAAACAATTCTGAGCATGCCCAGCTGGTATTTCTAATGGAGAATTGGCATACAGCGTTCCTATAAAGCAACTTCTCCTCTGCTTCTCAGGAACTGAACTTGTCCTTCTGTGAAATCAAACGAGATGCTGCTCTGACTATTGCAGAGGCTACTGAAGATAAGTCTGAGTTGGAGAAACTGGATCTCAATGGTACGTGAGCATGAAGTTAGATCAAAGCTTATCCAGTCCATGGCAAACTCTAGAAACCATTGGGAAGAAGCCTGCGGGATTGAAATATCTGTATTGCTGCCAGAAGTGTCTCTGTATAAAATATTGGTGCTGCTTAGAGCAGCTGAACCGACTAAGCGAATAAGCTTTTCCCTCTTCTCCTAGGCTTTAGTGGTAATACTTAAACCTCTTGAGCCACAGTTTCAAATGCTGACAGCGTATCCCTGCCGCTTCCTGAAGTGAATAAATCTGAGTTCCATATGTCTGTGTGTGTCTCTAGGATGAGAATTTAAAAACAAGGTCCTGTCTGCTCTGTACTGGTATTAAAGATTCCATGATGCTATTAGTTTTGCATTGAGGTCTGCTTCTATGTGATTGGTCCTTGTGTTGGTTGTTGCCTTCCCTTCCAGAGGTGGCTGCATTTCTATGGTACTATACATATATAATTTGAGAAGTGCTTCAGAATCACCCAGGATGAAAGGAGCTGTATAAATGTACAGAGAGTTCAGTCTCCAAGACTCAAATCTCTTCTGGTTAATTGCATTTTTCCATCTTTGAACTTCCCTTGCAATTGGATTCTGTGATGTTCTTCTTGTGTCAAACCCTTGTGTGGTGCCTGAATTGGTAAACAGCTGACAGATTTCAGTGACAAGTCTGCTGTCTGAGCAGTTTGTAAAGTGCTTTGTGTGAAAGGTGTTTATAGAAATGCAAATCAAGCAGCCATCCTCCCAGCCAGCCAGAGGTTGGATTTATGGACTTCACTGAGCATTCTAATTAAACTTTTTTTTTTTTTCTCATGACAAATTCAGCACCCAATCTGTGAGTGTCTGTCTCTTCCTAACCCCCAAGATGACTTCTCTCTTCTTGCATCCTAGGTAATGCTCTGGGGGAAGAAGGCTGTGAACAGCTCCAGGAGATTCTTGAAGGTTTCAACATGGCAGATGTACTGGGTTCCCTGAGGTAGGCCATGAGAAAAGGCTGTGGCATGGGTCTGCTCACCATTCATGTCAGAGCTCTGGCGGTCTGCCTTTTACGTCTGTTTCATGCGAGTTCCTGTTTTTATGGGGTCTGGCACTACTGAGAGGTGTTGGATTAACAGGACTAGAGATGGAAAATTTCTATCCCCAGTATGTATGCAAGTCCCACCCCCTAAGTGTACCTCACACCTTCATCTGGAGGGAGCTCCATAAGGGTGAGATGAGAGCACAGTCTTCGTGGCCTGCTCTGCTCTTGACTCTTCTGCCCACACTTGATGCCTGCTCTGATGTTTTGTGGACAGCTGTCCACTAGGAACTAGGCTGAGACTCTCACCTCCGTTTTACCCACTGCCAATCTGTCACTGCTGGTCTGAGGCCAGATTAGAATAGGTGACCTAAACATGCTAGGCTCCATAATCCATCACAGTCCCCAAAGGCTCTCACTTACTGCCCTAGAAGTGATTTGCTGCCAGTCACTTTTTAGTGTTTTAAGGCTTGGAAGGATCTTACTGCATTTTGTAATGACCTGGAGAACTATTCTCAGGTGCCAGTGCATGACCAGGAAGTCTGTATTGCGGGACTGCTTTTCATGTGAACTCTTCTCTTAATTCTTCTTAGTGATGACGAAGGGGAGGACGAAGGGGAGGATGAAGATGACGAAGGGGAGGATGAAGATGACGAAGGGGAGGATGAAGAGGAGGAACAACAACAGCTGCAGGAGAGGGGGCAGGGAGAACAGGAATCGTTGCCTTCTAAGAAGATTCTTGACTCACATGTAAATGTGCTTTGAGGGGTAGCCAATAATCCCTTATTGGGAGTAGGGGAAAGAGGTTTGAAATGGGGGGAGGCTGTTATGAACTTGTAGAGAACAAGCAGGGGTTCACATACCCCTTCTTTGATTGGAGGGATGTGTCAGAGCAGGGGTGGAGTAAGAGCGCAGAGGGGGAGAACAGAACCTCAGGAATGTTCAGTGGTGATCTGAAGAAAATTAGCAGGAAAATCTTATTTCTTCCGTCATTTTCTGTAGCCGCGACAGCACTGCCTGGAGCCAGATAGTCATAGTGTTCGCAGTACAAGCTTTCTCTTCACAGCTTAGCTTGTGCCATTCCTGTCCTGGGCTCACTTTTCCTACCCCTTCACAAGCTCTGACAGTGCAGATAAGTACTGACCTGCAGCACCATCGCCCTTTCCTACACATTCATGCACCCGCAGCTCTGCCGGTGCTCTGCAGAATGAGCTGGGATCTGACTTGCTCTGTTTCAGGACTCTACTCCCGTGTCGTCTCCTCCTCCTGTGGATGTTGCCACATTCCTCGCCTTCCCATCTCCAGAGAAACTGCTGCGACTAGGGCCCAAGTGCTCTGTTCTGATAGCTCAGCAGGTAGGTGAGTCAGTGGCTTTCTGACGGTGTGGTTGGAATAAATTGTTTAACCGCCAGAGGTAATCTTTCCGGGAGTCTCGTGACCTGGATTAGGGTCCTCCCATTGTCCAAGTGAGCAGAAAGGAGGCAGACACTCAACTTGAAGCTGCACATCTCTGAAGCAGATATGGTGCAAGCACAGCAGCTGCATTTCATGGCATGGCTTGGCTTATGCCTCCACGAGCATCCTGATACAACCAATTCCTGTCATGTCCAGCCAGTTGGAGGCAATTGTTGCACTGCTTTTTGTTGCTTCTGTAGCAATCGTGTCTCTTCTGCCCTTAACTCTGCCATGCACTTAATGGCTCCTGCTTTTTCTCTCTTACAGGCAGACACATCTGATATGGAAAAGGTGGTTATGGCTCTCCTGAAGATCTCTTCTGTGTTCAAAGATGAAACCACAGTGAAAACAGCAGTGCATGAAACAACAGGTGATGCAGTCAGTATCTCCATGCAAAGGTGTGGGCTGAAGGAGCCTAATTTGCACCTGTGGCTTCTAAAGAGATCCCAGGGATGGCTTCCCTGGACCATGCCATTTTTTGGTAGTTCGGTCTCCCATGGCAGCCAGAGGAAGACTGTTCTGTCACCATAGTGTGCCAGATTGTGCAGTGCTGTTTTGGGGGGAGTGAGGGTGTGAAACCTCAACAGATCGGTTTATGCCCCCAAAGCAGGATGATCAATATCCCTTACAGCTTAATTAGTATGGCTGTGAATGTTACTCTTCCTGGTATTTTTTGGTGGGGGGAGTTGGGATTTATTAGGTTTTTTGTTTTGGCCTCAATATCCTGTCAGTGAGTTCCATAGATTAATGATACTGTAAATAAAGTGCCCCCTTTCTTCTTGTATCTGGGGACAGTGTAAATAGAGAGCACCCTTTTGGTGTTCTTTTTACTAGTAACTGTCTTAGATCTATCGTCTCTTTCCAGAAGCACTGGGACTGGAAAGGTGTGGGGCAGGGCAGAGAGGCAGTGCGGGGGGACCATGTACCCTTTGTATGTTGTGGAGCACAGCACTGGAGCTCAGTATGGTAGAGGAGAGATTTGGGTGGGGTGTGGCCTATGGATTGTGTGAATCCACTGAGCAAAACCCTCCTGTGGAAGTGTGGATGCTTCCATAGCCCTGAGGCTGCTGTTGTGGCTGCATAAGATATGTGAAGGTGCTTGGGGTACTGCCCCAGGGTCGAGGAAGAAGAATTCTCCATCCTTTCTTCCTGAAATCCCCAGCAGCCACATTCACCTACATGCAGTCTGCTTATTGGAGCTGTGTGCAGGGTTCAGGATTTGGCCCCTCCATCTGGCATCCCTTTAAAGTCTCTTATACTGATTTACACAACTAGTTATTGCCATTAAGAGACTCCTAGTGGGTAGGCAGGACAGAAACCACTAAAGAGCTGTTCTGTGCACACCAATAATGTTCCTTGTCACTGAGGCAACAACCTGTGGTCAGTTGTATCAAAGGCTGTTGCAGAATGGTCAGCTGAGCATCCTCTGAGGTCAGCAGATCACCTCATGGCTCTGCTAATCTCTGCCTCTGCTCCTGTGGGTGATTGGCACCCACGATGTGACTAGTGTCCACATGCACCTGGAACTGAATACTCTTCGCCTTCCCTAGCAAGTTCAGGTCATATCTGGCAATTGCTGCAGTGTCAAGAGATGGTTTCTTCAGGGTGAGGTGTCTGTGTGTTGAGGGAGGGCTGACCCTTCCTGAGGAAAACATCAATAACGTCTGACAGGGTACCGCAGCCACCCTGCTTTCCTTAAGTTACCAAGTGGGGCAAGGGCCAGAGCCACAAGTGGCTGATCTTGAGGAACTCTGAAAACCACAGATCTCCTCGCTGGAAACCAAACCAAATGCACACCCAGTGGATAACGGTCCCATGGGAGCCTGTTGCCCTTGTCATTTTAAAGGCCAGTGAGACCAGCTCACAGCCAAATTGTCAAATCCATCGCAGTGAGAGTGAGGCTGTGCACTACCCAAACGCAACCAGTTCGACCATTCCTTGCATTGTTTCTGGCTAAGGTCAATTAACACTTCTTGGCCTCAGCCATAGTTCTTCTCTAGGCATTTATGCAGCCCCCATACTAAAGACTGGACTCCATGTGACTTCTTGGCTTTCTCTCTGCCTCATCTTTCAACTCCCAGCACTCACTGGTGGCCTGCAGTAACCTCTGGCACCAGAGACAAACCGGGTATATAAAGGGGTGTGGCCTCCCATGGCTCATCTAACAGCTGATAATAGTTAAGGCCTCGTACTCAATGGCAAACTTGACCTAAATTCTGCACTGAGCCTGCTGTCTGTCTGGTGCAGTAGACTGGAGATTGAGGCAGCTTGAGATAAGCTGAATGTAATTGAATCCAATAGTGAAATGAACAGTAGTCACCACAGTATCTCATGGTGCTCTTCAGCTTGAGACATTTATTTCTCTCTAGATGCCTTGATGAGAAAAGCCTTCACTTCTGCCACATTTAATTCTGATGCATTCATCACCAGCCTACTGATCCACATGGGCCTGCTCAAGGTGAGAGGGCAAGAGGGAGTTAAAAGTGGACTGTGATGGGTGAGGTGGGCCGAGTTCTCATTACATTTCTGGTTAAAAGCTAAGGCTTGCTGGATTGTGGGTAATCATGTTCCTGTCCCCATGGCAATGGTAAAACTCCTGTGTATCCCCAATGCCTAGGGACAATAGAAAACTGCAGGGATAACAGATTCCAGAGTGGGATTATATTTGGGTGGAGGGCATGGATTAGCTGTTCCCAATTCTGTTCTACTTGGTCTAGCTTGTATATTCAAGATCAGATATCTCTATAAGGCAGGAAGGTTCATACTGGGATGTTGCTGGACAAAGCTTTTATAGAGTGATGGAGTTACCAGTTGTCAGACTTCTGGGTGTAGCCTCATGAATATTTATTCTTCACCCTGGTATCCAAAAGGGCCACTGAGTCACATCTTCTCTTTTAAAAGGACCACAGCAAGAATAAACAAGACACCTGACTGAAACTTTCAGTTTCATTCTATCCAGTGTTCTTGCTAATGCCCAGAGCATCCAGTTTGTGGCTGCACAGAATAAAACCTGTTAGCAGGATTATTGTTTTTGAGAATCAGCTGCAAGTTAGCTAACTGCATTAGAACCTGCACGTATTAGAACCTTGACTTGTGTATACAGCACTGGTGAGACCGTCAGTGGAATACTGCGTATACTTCTGGTGTCAGCTTTTTAAAAAAGGTGTTAAAAATTGGAGAGCTGCAGAAAAGAGCCACAAATGATTCAAGGGCTGGAGAAAGTGTTTTATATTGAGCAACTTGAAGAGCTCAATCCTAGCTTATCAAAAAGATGGAGAGGAGACTTGATTAATGTACAAGTACCTTGATAAGGAGAAAACACTGGACACTGAGGGGCTCTTAAATTCAGTGACGAGAAGCATAACAAGAACCAGTGGCTGGAAGCTAGACAGACAGCGTGCCTTGTTTCTAGTTTGAATTTAACAGTGAGGGTGATTATCCATTAGGTCAACTCCCAAGGGAAGTGGTGGATACTCCATCTCTTGGTGTCTTCCGATCAAAGCCCTTGGCCTTTCTGGGAGACATGCTTTAGCCAAACACAAGTTATTGGGCTCCATCCAGGGACTACTGGGTGAAATTCTGTGGCCTGTGATAAATGGGTTGTTGGACTAGGAGAGCTATTGGTTCCTTCTGGCTTAAACTTGGAATCAATTCTGGGAGTGACTGGAAACAGTATGGTTGGCTAAGAGAGGGGCCTACAGGAGGCAATAACTGCTGCCTTGGATCTAGCAGGAACTGTTGGCTTCCTTCTCAGCTGGAGGGAGGGTCCTGACAGGGTGTCTATGCAGAGGAAGCTGTAGAAGAAACATGCATGTGCACTGTCTAAATTGCTTGCACTTCACAAGACTGTCAAGCCCTAATTGAAACAAACTGGAGTCTTGCTGATGCCTGTGCTGGGAGACATCTCCCTTTGGGTTGATTGCTCATCTCCTAAATGACCCAATGTGTGTAACATGGGGGCCTGCTCTCCCTCCTGCTGCCAAGGGAAAGGCTAATTCCAGCAAAGAATTAGATAGTTGTGTGAATAACCACGGCATCTGTCATGATGTCAACTAAGATGATCTCCATGACTTACTAGAAGCTGAGCCTCAGCTGGATTGCACTGTAGAGGGTCGCTTGCCTTTTAAAGGCAGCAGGGGTTGGTCAGTCAGACAGCACACTGGATTAGATGGAGTGATGACTGCGTTTGGTGTTGCAGTTGCTATGGGCCTGATTTTTCCGTCCTTCCCCATCCCCATCTGGCAGAGTGAAGAGAAGATCAAGGCTGTCCCAAGCCTCTATGGCCCTCTGATGACCCTGAACCATATGGTCCAGCAGGATTATTTCCCCAAATCCCTGGCCCCGGTTCTCCTGGCCTTCGTGACAAAGTGAGTATTGCACCTTGCCAAGCAATCCTGTTCTACAGGAAGTTAGACATATTTGCATATGGTTGAGGTTAAAAGGAAAAATACATACTCTTCCCTTCAAGCCTCCTGTGGGCGGGGGTTCTAGAATAAAAATGCGAACAGCTTAAAGGAAAGCTGTTCCTATCTTGCTTAGTCCAACATTCAAAGCTTACAAGGTAAGAAGCACTGATTATGAGGAATGAACGGGGAAACTGACTTTCTAAAGGTGGTCTTAAAACTGGAGTTTATGCAGAGGCAGGCAAGTTAATGAATAGTGATGTCAAGTGACAGTAGCAATGTCTTAGCCCAAAGGAAGACTAGGATCTAATTTCCAGTCACAAGTTTAATGAGTTAAAAGGACACTGCTGAATCAGATTTAGCCCCAAATGCATATCTCAGCCATTACAAAAGTAACATCCAAGATTAATATTAAAGTTTTCATGACTTCAAGTTCCAATGGAAACTTCTTGAATTCCCATGCATTGCATCTGCAAATGAACACTGCCGTGTTGTGACAGGGCATGAGAGCTGGGAAATGAAAACAAAATTGACAAGTCTGTTAATTATCTTTGGAGCGAACGCCAGAAAGTAAAGATCATGAATAGTGAAAATTTTAAGCCTTGTTCCTTTTTTTTAAAATTCTTTTAATACTAAAATATTTCTTATAAGACAATGCTTCTTAGATTGTCAGTTCTAACAGTTTCCTTCCAATACTTAAGCAAATGTTGTTTAAAATCATTAAAAGGGTAAGTCTCTTAAATGTAGCCCTGGGGCAAAGTAACAGATTGATAGGGCATTGGTCTCCAGAACTATTCTCTCACTCTCCCACCCACCCCCAACAAGTCAACCATGGAAGCACAATGGAAACTTAATGTTTGTATAGCACTTACAAAAGCCAGACCACTGAGTCCCCACTCCGTTGCTGTAGATAAGTGTTGGTCCGTCTCTTCACTATTGGAGGGGGAAACTGAGTCCGAAAGGCTGTGACTTGCCAAATCGCCACACAGTTAGGATCCATGTCAGGGAGTTTGGTGAGTTTCTTAACCTGATTATATCCTGTTCAGTCTGCACTGAACAGTGGACACCTTTTTAAACAAGTTCCATACCCAAGCTAAAACTTTGGGCAGGCGTAAAGCTAAAATTGGTCAGGTACAGTATTAATTCCATGTATTCCCAAAATCCTCAGAAGCTGTCATGAAGATGAGGATCCCATTGTGCTGGGCACCATACAAATACATAGAAAGACGCTGGCTTAAAAGTTTGCGTCCCTTTCCCCAGCCCTTTGTAAGTCGTGCACAGTTATATGTAGCTGGCCTTACTTAATAGCTAAATGGAAGTGCTTCTAGCTAACTGGCTGACTTCTAGCCGTCACAGCAGAGATATGGAGATGGCTGCCTTGCAGAGCCAGTTCAGGGGCTCATTCCACATACAAAGGACAGTATGGCTATAGCTGCAGAGGTAGCTGTATACGAAGCTGCCAAAATGTAGTTAGACCTGGCTCCTGTTGCAGATTGGGGGGGCTAGAATTTGAGTTCCTGATTCCTAACCTAAAGGGGAGAGACTATGCGAGCTATTCACATCTCCTGCAAACATGCCCATGTGCTGTGCGCTGTTGTTGCAGTCCACAAAGGAAGGATGAGGAAATGGGGCTGGTAGTAGTTCCTGCTCAAGGGGGCAGGATGAAATAAACAATCTACTGTAGCAGTCCTGTCCGTTAGCTCTCTTTCCTTTCCCCAGAGCTTGAGCTGTAGCCCCGCTCACCACCTTGCTGGCTCTGAAGCAGCCCCTCCCCAAGTAAAAAAGAGCAGGAACTGTGCTGTCCTCAAGCTGCCAGATCACTGGACCTGTCTGCGCTATGTAAACAAAATGTTCAAGGGAGAGGTGTTTCCATCCCAGACCTTCCAGCCTTGTGCTACTGCCTGTGTCTAAGTAAAACTGGCCTGGACGATGGGCCATGCTGGGGACTACTTGTAACATTCACTTCTAGTGATCTGCTGGGGAGTCAGGTGCACTGTTAACGAGCTCTTCGTCCAGCATAACCTCTGACCTGAGAGTGTCCAGTGGCTGTATACACTGAGGAGGTCATTCACAGCGCACATTACCCTGCATGTGCCTACACCCCTCTCTTAGGCTCTGGGCTAGCAGTTAACCCTGCGTGTTGTTCTCTGAGCTGTGCCCATAGCGCGTTAAGCACAGTGGCAGCCATAATTTTGCTGCATTTAGATCAGTGGTTCTCCACTGATTTATACCTTTGTGGACTGCATATGCAGCTCCTTCTGTATTATGTGGCCACATCCACACTATATACACACTACCTGTATGGCCCTGAGGATCTCGCATGGGCCGCAGCTATGTGCTGACAGGGCTGTAAGTGGGCTGCAGGCTGAGAACTACTGATGTAGATGTTTGGGTACCTCAGTGACAGGCATGCTGTAGATAGGTAACGCTTCCAGAGTGAAAACGTGGCTTCATTGATGTCAGTGGCAAAACTTCTGACTGCGGCTGCAGCAGTATTTCATCACAACTTTGCTTAAGAACGGGGAAGCGGAGAAGCCTAGTTTTGCTGGAGGGAGAGGCGGCGGGAGAAGGAGGAGAAGCTAGAGGGAGGAATGTGTGTGTCTTACAGTGATACAGTGTCAAATCATAAAACACCCCAGTGACTTTTGCAAAGGAAATGTCGTAACATATGGTGAGAGCAAAAGGAAAAAACAAGCTAGTACCGAAGCTGCAGAGTCAAGCAGTTAAGCCACGCCATTGTCCAAGTGAGAACTTCCTTCCCAACGCTAATCTGTGGGGGGCAGTAATACGGGGTGGGGGATGTGCGACAAGCCCAAGGCAATGTGGCGAGAGAGTGCTTCTTTGCTGGTTCAGGGCTTGCTCTCTTTGCCGTAACACCTCACTCCCCAGCTGTGGGCGTTAGAGGGAATCAGGAGCTATGCAGCTGCAAGCTTTGCAAGGTTCTCTAGTGATTTGCTATGTTCCTTCCTGCTCCTGCAGTCAAGCCTTGTGTACCCAAAGGGCTTCACCAAAGATTTTGGTAATCCAGGGCCCCTGTTTGCCTGGCCCCTGTTTGCCTGGAGCTTAGATGCTGAGGAGCTTGCCCTGTTCTTGTCCAAAACTAACAGGCTGGTCCAGCTCACTGCAGAGCCAAGTTTTGCTCATTGGAGTGTTGGATAACAGCCTTGGTCAGCTTCCCCTGGGAATCTAGTCAGACCCTTCAGCTCATTGGCCTGAGCTTCCATGGTACATGAATCCAGCCACTCCAGCAGCTCTCCTGGCCTGGTTAGACTGTCAGCTCCTTTGTAATGGGCTTGTGGCACTACAAAGTTCCTGTGAGTTGCTTCTGTCAAAGCAGCTGTCGCTTACTGTGTCTCCAAGCTCCGTTACCTCTCAGTGGGAGAAGTTATAAATGCCTGTAGCCAGGGCCCTCGGAACTCTGGGGGGTGAGGAACTGGCCACAGAACTCACTCAGTGTGACAGAATTTTTCCTTTTAAATTGTTTCTAACCTCATGATTGTTGAGCAAGATAACCTAAAAAAAAAAAAAAAAAAAGGGTAGTGAGTGTAAGTGATGCCCATCTGACTCTGCAAAGGGCTTGAATGCAGTGGCCCTGATCATCTCAGATGGGGGTGCTTAGGGCTGGTTCTCTGCCTGGAATTTCTGATTTCCCACCTCCCACAGATGCTGCAGAATTCATTAGCTGGCTGCAGACAGGCCCCCACCATTTTGTTTTGTGTCCCTGCCCTACTGAGATTTGCCTGCGGCTGCCTCTCTCAGTTACTTTCCCCACAAGGGGAAACTGATTATGTAGAGTGCATGCTCCCTTTGCTATTCTATAGAGCCAGGCTGCAGAGAGCCTGAGGTAGAATCCAGCTGAGGAGAAGGGGGAAGCCATAGAAGTGCAGGCTAGCGCAGCAGAGGTTCAGGGAACTCGGATACAGTTCACTTCACTAGTTCAAGCTCTCCCCTTTCTCTCATGCACAAGGCCTGGAAAGGAGATTCCAAGTTAAGCCCTGCACATAACATCAGAGCTAGGCTGACTGGAGAACCTGGTAAAAACTCCATCATCAAAGTCATGTAATGAATTGTCCACCCGTGTGCATCTTCAGCAATGAACCAGTTGGGGGCAGGAAGGATGGGAAGGAAGGGTAGAGAGCATGGAGATGCAATCCATTAACAGTGCTGCAGAATTTCGTCCATTAGACTACAGAGCATACGGGGTCCTGTCTCTCAGCAAATACTGTAAAGTGTACAGCTAACAGTTTAGCAACAAGGAAATACTGCTCAGTCCCATATTTAAACGTTTCTGGCTTCATTTGAAACCCACTTCTCCCTCAGACGGAGCACGGCACATATTGCTGTTCTGTCGGGGGTGGGGCGCTGGTCAGAATGTTTTTAATTGGTGGTATTGGATTCAAGTTCTTCAGGAAACATCACCTTGGGGTGGGCACAAAGCATGGAAAGTTTCAGCCTAAGCAGTGAATGTGCTCAAAGGATGAGTCTGTGTAAAGGGGAAACCTATTGCACCTGTAACTGTAGCAACTTCTACCCTTATGCCCTGTACAGTAGTAAGAGGCCAGCTGGCTTGATAAGTTTCAGGAAAGGATGAGAGAGAGCTGAGGAAGCACAGTATAGCTGTAGTTACTCTAGAAGAACCATTGCAGGGCCAATCAATCCTCATGCTTCAGGGAACAAGTAGATCACTTGTATAATACAGTCAAGTATCAGAGGGGTAGCCATGTTAGTCTGGATCTGTAAAAAGCGACGGAGTCCTGTGGCACCTTAGAGACTAACAGACGTATTGGAGCATAAGCTTACATGGGTGAATACCCACTTCATCAGATGCATGTAGTAGAAAAGCAGTTTCTCCTCTCTTGGTGTTCACACCTCAACTGCTAGAAGAGGGCCTCATCCTCCCTGATTGAACTAACCTTGTTATCTCTAGACTGATTCTTGCCTGCATATTTATACCTGCCTCTGGAAATTTCCACTACACGCATCCGACAAAGTGGGTATTCACCCATGAAAACTCATGCTCCAATACGTCTGTTAGTCTATAAGGTGCCCCGGGACTCTGTTGCTTTGTATAATACAGTGTAACAATGCACTGCATTGGTTGTGGGTGGGGTATTTTCCTCTGAACCAACTAGTATTGGCCACTGTCTGATGTGGGATTCAGGACTAGATGGAGCAATAGGCTGATTCAGTGCAGTGATTCCTATCCCTCGTCCGACGCTGACTCTGAGTAAGAATGAAGTCTCTTGCAGGCGGATACTCCAGCTGGTTGGCTCTTGAGTTACTGCACCATACCGAGCTCCTGAACTCACAGAGCGCTGGCATTCAGTACGTCAAAGCGCAGTCAGGGGGCAGCTTTTAAATGAACTTTTTCTCTTCTCTCCTCTTTCTTCAGACCCAACCGTGCTTTGGATTCCTGCTCCTTTGCCCGCCACATGCTGCTGCAAACCCTCCACCAGCTGTAGTAGAAGCGCAGCTCTGCCCCTTCCCCCTCATAGGACTTTTATCAGCGAGAGCTCTTAGCGGGCTGGCAGGAGAGGATGTCAGCGCCCATGGAAACATGCTGTCTGTCTCACGGGGATGTCTGCCTTTCCTTCTGCTTCAACAAACTCGGAGGGATCCTGCTGATATTTTTTACTTTGTTTTTCCATGTTTTTAATTGAAGGCCCCACTTCCAAAGCACACTCCCTGGGCTCCAGCGCAGGCAGTTGTGCCAGAACTAGTCCTCCTGGGGCTCTCCATGACTTGGAAAGAGGGTCCCATTAAACTCAACACTGCTGGAAGGGGTTGTGCCCAAGCTACCGTCTTGCAGAGGGTGCTGGACATGGGCTTTCTCTGAAGCAGCAGCAGCTGAATCAAGCAGGGTTTTTGCATGGTGCTGTGGCTTCCATCTCATGCTGCCCTGGGCCATGCACCTGGAAATGGCAGCAGTGGTGTTACTTCTCCAGGGATATCGGATTGCCCAGCTGCCTCCTGCTGCTCCAGGCTTGGGGGGTGAGGGGGGGATGTTCCCCCCTGCTTTTGTATTCCTAATCTAAATAGGAGAGGCCTATCGGTGTGTTTTAATCTGCTAATCCCCTGCTATGCTAGAGTGGAGCTCCCTCGGGTAAGGCTGGCCCTGGTGGTCTTTGCCTGTTCATTGTGCTACTGCCACAGCCTGCATTCCCCCACCCCCACTCCCCCATTAAAATAGGCTTGCTTTAGAAATGAGTAGAATCAATTGAATCCTGCAGGGGGTCCATGTTCAGCACTCACCCCCAGGGGAGCAGTAAAGAAAGAAGAGGAATAGCATTTGGAGGCTGGAATACTTTGTTGGCAGAGCATCTCAGGGCTGTGCACTGCAAACTTAGCAGCTTCAGTGCCAGGAATTAGCTGAGGGTCTCTAAGCATGTTAAAATAGGGGTGAGGGCTCTGTACCCACAAATGTCTCTGCCAGTCTGAATTTTTCCTGCTTATTGTCACACCATCTGACCCTACATACTCACATTGAAGTCTGGGGGAAGGGCATGGATGGGTTGCTGATTCATGGGAGGATAGTAAAGGACAAGCAATTTCTAGTTTAAGGTGCCCCTCAGCTCTTTCTCCAACCTTCTTCCCTGCTCCCCAGCTACCTTATTACTCACAGCAGTGCAGTTCTGGGAGTTTTTTGCCAGAAATCTTGGTTGTGGAAAGGGGGCCAAGGAGCAACTCCACTTCTAGCACAGCTGCTAAGGGCCCAGCTTGGCCTTAAAAACACTGTTGCCTCTGAAGGGGAAGCAGCTGTAACTTGATTGCTGATGAGCAGCACATTCTGCCCAGGGCAGAGGCTGAACCTTGTGTGTAGGAAAGCCCAGTGTTTGCGCATGCAATCTTGGGGGAGGGGCAGGGACTCCATCCTTTCTGCCCTGCACAGGCTTCAGGGGGGCAAAGGGGTCACTCTTACCCCAGCTAACTTTTGCTGGCTGTCTCTGCCATGCTGCTGCATGGGATGGGGCTGTGACTGGAGCAGCCCTAGTCCAGGGAGCTGGTGTGTGTGACCAGCACCACCAGTAGTAGCATCTCACCCCTGGCTGGTGTGTGCTCCTACCTTGCTGCAGTTCATGTTTATAGTACAGCTCTCTTCCTGTGCCAGTTCCTGCAGGTGCCAACGTCCCGTGCCATCCGCACAAGGCAGAGCCAATGCCCTTGGGTGAAATGCTGTCTGCTGCTGTTGCAAAGGGTGGTTGGTTTCCAGGCACTGCCAAATGCACACCTTCAGCTGGGGCCTCGAGCAGCATGGTGGAGTCAGCAGCACCTTGTGGGAACCACAGGACAGATGGCTGCAGGATGCTGCAGATGGGATGCAAGCTGGCCCTTGCTAAGTGCTTTAGGGAAAGGTTAGTCAGCCCTGGGTGGAGGAAGCACTGCAGTGGTGGACCATTGCTAGTAGCCCCTGGCACGCTGGGCCTATTCTGACAGTGAGGAGAACTAAACCTGGAGAGTAACTGGGCTGTGATGCACCTCTGCCAGCAGGCTGGTAAGGAAGGGTATGGGGCACACCCAAGCAACCTGAACCATGCAGAGGGTGTGTGGCTTTCCTGAGGCCTCTCGCCGCACCCATTTTCTGTGTTGAAGTCTCTGCCCGCTGTAGACCTGTTCAAGACAGCCACTGGGGCAAGGGTAGGTGTGGGTGTGTCTGTCTGTGGGAGAGTTTCTAGACCCTTGTTGTGGGTTAAGGTTTCTCAGGTGGGAGTGCCTGGCATGCCTTCACCACCCAGGTGTGGCTCCGGGCTTCCTGTAATATCTCTGCCCCTGCCCTCACTGTGGCCTTAAGGCACTTAATGCCATGAAGAAAGTGCAATTTCTGAACTCTTCTTGGTAGTGAAGCCAGCGTTTCTTATACCAGCTCCGTGGGGGGAGGGAGGAGAAGCGGCTGCATGTATGTAAAATGGGCCTATAGGTCCATGTACAGACTATAAAAAAGATAGTACAACCTGGACTAGTGCCTGCAAATTAAACACCACCCAGCGTAAGCCTCCTTCTCTTGTCCCATCAAACCCACCCGCCTGCCCCTGCAGCGAGCCTCGAGGAGAGTGAGAAATTGAATGATCTTTATTGCCTGCTAGGCTAGTGCTATTACATCTCCCCGCAGGCGGTGAGGGTTGTCCTCTTGTGGCTTGAGGCAACCACAGCTGTCAGCCTGCTGTAAGCCTGAGGGGAGGTGCCTGGTATCACAGAGACACGAGAGGAATTCTAGGTTACTTCTCAGCTAAGGCTCTAGGAGTTTTCCACATGTTCCCCCCGCCAGTGAGCCTCAGGCAGGGTCCAGCGATAGGGGAGTTCAGCGTCCATGGCCTGTAGCTAAGCTGACAGGCTGTTGGCACAGCTTTATTTGAACATGGCTACCTGTCCATGGAGCAGCATCTTCCTAAACTGGAAGGCTGGGCTCCAGCTAAACGCGAATGGCACCATATTGCTGGCATGCAAAATTACCAGCGGAGAGGAGTTTTTAAATTAAGGGCTGGGGGAAGCTGACAGGTGTGGCAGAGCGGATGGGTTGGACAGCCACATTCCTTGGGGGAGGAGTTAAAGTGGCTACTCTATAATCTCAAAAAGAGCAGAGGCTAGTAGTTGATAATGTGCAGGCAGGAACTGCGAAACAAATGCAAAAGGCCCATTCAGTTACAGCACATGAAGCCAGACAACTAACTACTGAATGCAGTGTTGTAGCCAGTCCCAGGATCTTAGAAAGACGAGGTGGGTGAGATCATAGCTTTTATTGGACCAGCACTGGTTAGTGAGAGAGGCAAGCTTTCAAGATGCTTAAAAGCCTCTCACCAACAGAGGCTGGTATGGAGCAGCATCCATAAAAGGAGAGATTAAAGAGACAGGGACTTTTCAGCTAGGAAAAAAGACTACGTGAGGCTATGATAGAGTAAAATCATGATTAGGGTGGAGAAAGTGTTATTTACGCCTTCACATAGTACAAGAGCCAGTGGTCACCTAGTGACATTAATAGGCAGCAGGTTTCAAATGAACAAAAAAGTACTTCACACAGTGCATAGTCAACCTGTGGCGCTTGTTGACAAGGGATGTTGTGAAAGGCAAAAGTATAACCGGGTTTAAAAAAACTAGATAGGTTCATGGCTGCTACGTCTGTCAATAGCTATGAGCCAAGATGGACAGGGACTTGACTCCATGCTCACGGTGGCCCTAAACCTCTGACCGCTAGATGCTGGGACTCGACAACAAGAGATGGTAAATTGTCCTGGTCTGTTCTCGCCTTCTGAAGCAACTGGCACCAGCCACTGTCAGAAGACAGGATACTGGGCTCAGCGGAACTCCCATGGGCCTTCTTAGGGCCACCCACTCCCCTAAGGCTGCTGGCTGAGTCTCATCCACTTGTGCCTTTTGGGCACTACCAATGCATGCTGGCCCCCAACTGGTGCCCTGGAGTGAAGAGTGTCTGTGTCCCCGCGCCAGTTCCAAACTCTAACCAGCTGTTCTTGCGACCAGCTCTTCTAATAACAGAAGAGCAACACAGCTGCATGAAACAGTTTTACCTTATGCTTTATTAGTCCAGCAAACAGAGTGTGCCGCAGAGGTGTACCATTTAGGCCACAGTGCTCTCCAGGAGCCAAAGACCAGGACTTTGCATGTAGACAAAGGGAAGATAAATGATGAGGGTTTTGTCCTGTTTGTTTATAGATTAATAGACAAGCTGTCAGGTTAATTAATCTTTACTCTCTGTCTGCCCCACGCAGTTTCAGCGCGCTATGCCCAAATGCTTTGTGGCACTGAGCAATCCACTCACCGTCTGCCTCATTTTCCCTGTTTGTCAAATGGTTAGTGATGCAGAGCAGGTGAGTGGGAGGAAGGAAGGAAGAATGTTGCTTAGGTGCTTTGGAAATGGAATGTGCTGTAATGGCCTTCACCATTTGTTTTGGGAGATTATTCCACAGCCTCCTACACCTCATGGACTGGGGCAAGTCCAATGCAATCAGAAGTGGCATGGAGTCCGGAAGAGGCTCAAATGCTGTTCCAGAGTGAGAATGAAATGTGTGGGCCAGGCCAATGCCCAGTGGTCGGGAAGGAGGGGTGCAGACAGCCCTGGCAGAGAGGAGAGCAGAGCAAGTTCAATATTTTCCAGTGTCCTACAGGCCCCTCCAACAATTTTAGGAAGATGCCTTGGTTGAGAGAAGGTATTCATGCTGAGGGACAGAGAGGTCTTGGGGAACCCTCGCCTTTGGCCCAGGTAATGGGCACCCTTCAAAGCACAGAATGGAAAATAAGACTTTTTGGTTTAGCTTGGAAGCCTCCCCACCCCCACCTTTCTTTTGGACAAAACAGCACGTTCAAAAACCTGCACCAAGACAGGAGCGAGGGTGCAGGGAAAAGTTAAATGCTACCAGCAAAGGACAGTGCCTGTTAGTTTTGAACGGCTTGTTGGGCTGGGAATTCACATCTTTCATGATGTCAGGTTTCTAGATGCACCGACTGACCTGAACCCTGTACCAGAAACACAATTCCTTCCTCGCTCCCCCCATCATGTAACACCTGGCTCCCCAGCCTTTCACATGGGCTAGGTAGGACTGGTGCAAATTCCTTCTCCACTCCTGCAGCTCCCCCCTGGCCTTCACTGTGCCTCCGCTCTGGTCAAACTTGAGCTGCAAACATAATTTCTATCTTTCCCCTTCTCTGGGTCCTTCTTACGTCCACTTCACACACAGCACCCTCCCCTGTCCCCACGGGTGCAAAACTACATGCCAAAACAGCGAGAGAGAAAGAGAGCTGCTATTTGGGGAGGGGGCGGGGTGGAGGGTGGCAGAAGCTGTAAGCAATCCAGGGGGAGGGGGGAATTGACTCCAAAAGCATGTTCTGTGATTTCCAGTCCAGCTTTGCTATAAATAGCAACCCCGCAGCCATGTAGAGGTTGCCCTTCAAGCGGAAACCAGTCACTAACCCTGCCTTTATACATCACCCCTGGCTGTGAAAGGCTTTGTGAATCACATAGGTACCCCAGTGGAGATCCAGCACTTCAAAACTATTCATGTGAGGCATGAGGCTGTGCACAACCCTCCCTGGGGATTCTCTGTAGGGAACAACCCTGGAGTGGGCATGGACAGGGATGGACAAAAGCGGCTTACGCCACAGGCTTTTCCCATCTCAGCTTTCTAGGGCTGCATTTTATTGTCCATGTCAGTCACAAGGGGCAGTTACAGAACTGTCTGGTTTACTCCTTGAGGCTCTATGGTGTCAGGTCCCTGGGTGAGTGGCAGACCCCATGGGGCACTTCCTGCTCGGCTATAGGATGCCGGGGAGCAGTTAGAATCACAGAGTCACATACTTGGGTGTGGATGTGAGTGTGAGCCTGGGTGGGGCAGACACGGTGCAGTCTACTTTCTCCTCTGGGCACTGGCTGGCAGCTGTCCCATAACTGTGACAGTCCTCATCCTCCATGCTTTCATCAACTGGGTCCATAGTCATCTTGGCCTGATTGCTGCTCCTGCGATGAAGGGGTGATCCATCTTCATTATAGTAGCGCTGGAATTGGATCGGCTGCGTCCGCAGCCTGTAGGTGACAGCCAGGGCCAGTGCTGCGAGTGCTAGGAGAGCTACAGCGACGCCGAAACCCACAGCCGAATGACTGTGGCCAAGTGGGGAGTGCACGGGTTGTGTGTCACTAGGAAGGCCGGCAGTGCGCTCTGCTTTGCACTGCCGGGCGGCAGGGTCCTGGCACTCCAGCAGATTCTCATTCTGGGGGATGACGCAGACTCTGTACTCGGTCCCTGCATGGAGATCGTGGAGTGTCACCTCTGCCAACCCTCCCACCACCCACAGCACCTGCTCATCCCGGCCAGTCGTGTACCGCACCTCAAATTGGTCCTGGTCACCGGAGAAAGCCCAGGAAACCACCAGGGAGGTGTTGCCCTTTGTCCTGATGTGAACGCTGCTGATGTGGTCGGCCAAGCATGGGTCCCACTTCTCCAGCCCATGGTGAAGAGAGGTAGCTGAGTGGGTGGTGGAGCTGGGGAGCCTCTTTGTGGTGATCAGGGCAGTGGAGGTCATGGTGGTAGCTGTGGTAGCAGCCCCTAGGAGAGGTATGTCTCTGGGTGGAGCAATGGCCATGGGTGTATTCGTGTTCTCAGAAGGGCTGAGGGTGGTGGAGTCCATCCCAAAGGGTGGGCAAGTCAGCTTCTGTAACTGGGCAAGGTGAAAGAAAAAAACCAAAAAAAAAAACCAACACACACATGAGAGAGAATCAAGTCTTCTGTTTCTTTTCAGCCTGGATGAAGCACCAGCAGGAATAACTCCTCCCCACTGACAGGCAGAAGCTTCTGGGAGGGAACAACCCAGCCATCCTGCACCCTAATCCAAGACAGAGGTGGGAGATTATTTTGAGGGGTTTAGGATAGGAAGTGGAGAATGCCTGATCCAGTTAAAACTGTAGTGGGGAGATCGGTTAGATTGGAAGGATATAAATTACCCTGGTTAGAACTGGATACAGACTAACATGGCTGCCTCTCTGATATAAGCTAATACCTCTAACACAATCAGTCCGGGGGTCTTTTATGGGCAAGAATGTCAGAGTGGCTCTGTTTTCAGGTGAACATGTGTCTTGGAACCAGGACTGGCACAGTTTCCAGGGGCATTTTCTGTAAACTACTCTGGTCCCCCCACCCACCAACTGACCACCAGCCAACTGAGCTGGGAAAGCTGACAGTAGGTTGAACAGCTGAAGCCCAGCTTCCCCCAGGCAGAGGCAGATACCAGGAGAGGCATCTGTGTGCTGTGTTCACCTCCCCCACTGCAGGTGAATGAATCGCAGCAGGACATGGAAGGAGAGGTGGGACGGGAGAGACAGGCTGAGAGTGAATGTGACAGAGGATGAAGAAGTTGTGGCAGAGAGAGGAAGAGAGATAGGAAGGGAAGAGCTGTACTGGTCTTTGCACTAAGCCAACATAAGCTTGTATTTGAACAATTTATTATTTTTATTCACACCTCACATAATGTGGGAACCAGAGCCTACCATAAGCTGTGGCCTGCTCCGAGCGCTGACACCCAGCGCCTTCTGCACTGCAGGATGGCCTCTGCAGCCACACCTTAACCCAGCAGCCCTGGCTGCTCCCCACAAGAGCTAGGGAGGGGGAGAGAGAGAGAGGGACTGAGCAGAGGAGAAAGGGAGGAAATGAAGACAAAAAACCACAGAAAATAGAGTGCGCATCTCTTTTTTCTTCCCTTCACCAGCAGCTAACCCAGCCTGTGTGCACCTTCCCCCCCAACCCCGAACCACTGAAACATATTAATGCCACGCCAGGCCTACCTAGTAACACCCCGCCCCCATTGCTTTAGGATTTCCTGTGACCTCTCCAGCCCCTCCACCAAAAAGCACTATCTCCCAGCTGGCAGCTCTGTGGGGGCCGTGCCCTAAAGTGACTATCTCCCAGCACCGAGGGTCAGGGAGCTGCTATTAGCTGCAACCAGGAGAGATTGTCAACTCTGCAGAAGGGGCCTGTATTTTCAAGCTAAAGGACCGAGTTTCAGCTCCCCGGGAAATGGGGAGCATGGGAGGTATGTAAGTAACTGTCTGTTGTCTGCAGTGCATGGAACTGTCTGTGTCCCGTCCGCATACTGGCCAGGCCTCACCCTGCCATGAGATCGGCAAGTGCACTGGTTACATTGGTTGTCTCCCTTTTAAAGTACTGGGGCCATGAACAATGGCTCCCTTCACAACACTCCCAGCCCTTGAGGCTGAAGGAGAGAGGGTCTTGGACTGGAAATCCTGTGCACCTTGGCCCCAGCCCACCACTTTCATGTACTCTGGAACCGCAGGTCGTTACCTCTATGTCCACCAGGAGCTGGCCCTGTAGCACCTCTGGGGAGCTGCACTCCACGGGGCTGCGTTCTTTCCGGAGCACCTTCTTCTGCCAGGTGCGGAGCCAGATCAGGTTGCAGTCACAGCGCCACTTGTTCCCAGTCAGATACAGAGTGGAGAGCGACTTCAGGGAGGACAGAGGCGGGAGTGACTCCAGGCTGTTGTTCCTCAGGCTCAACAGCTCCAGCCAGCGGAGCCTGGTGAAAGCCAAGTTGGTGATCTGCTCTAGGGCCAGGCTATCCAGGAACAGCTGCCTTAGGGAGCGAAGCCTCCTCCCAAAGGAGAGAGACGACAGCTTCCGGATGGGGTTACCACTCAGCTGTAGAGTGGAGAGCATGGGAGAGGTGCGGATGGCCGCGGGCACACTTGTCAGCTGGTTTTCATCTAGGCTGAGGGCCCGCAGGCTGCCGGGGAGGGCTTTGCTGGACACATTGGTAATACGGTTCGCACGCAGGTAGAGCCGACGCAGCCGCGGGAGGCCGTGAAGGGCTTGGTCAGAGAGCTCCAGCAGCAGGTTGTTACTCAGGTCCAGGACACTGAGCTGCTTCAGAGAAGAGAACCCACCTGAAAGAGAGACACACACACACCCCCAACCAGGTCAAGCCAATATCAGATGTTCTGTGCTTCAATAATCTCTGATCATGAGATACCTCTTCTCCCCCAGCCTTGAGTTATCCCCTCCCATTTTCCCCTGGGTACAAGGAGGTGCTGACTTTGTATCATGGACATGCAGGACCCGTTGGTGGCAGTTCTGGCCCCCATCCTCTCAGCAGTGTGAGGTCTTCAGGAGACCTACGGCTTGGGCAGGGATTACTAGAGAAGAGGTGTGGGGCTGGTAATGCTGGTTGCTCAGTTAGCTGGCTCTTAGTGGTGCTGGGGGCCTGGCCTATCCATCCAGAAATACCTGGCAGGAGGTGAGCAATCTGGTTGTGCTCCAGGTGCAGGAAGATCAGATTTGTCAAATTCTCAAAGACACCCTCTGGGACCTGCTCCAGGAGGTTGTTGTCCAGGTGGAGATGGTACAGATTCTTGACCCCCTGAAAAGCCCCCGGCTCAACCTGGTGGATGCCACTGCTGCCGAGGTAAATGATGCTGATCTCAGCCAGTTCTGGGAAGAAGCCTGCTGAGAGGGTGCTGAACTGGTTGTGCTGCAGGTCAAGCTCCACGGTGGCATTGGGGATGCCAGGGGGAAGAGAGGATAAGCTGGCATTGGAGCATCGGACAAACCACTGGGAGAAGAAGCAGGAGCAGTTCACAGGGCACTGGGCATTGCCTGGGAGCTGTGCGATGGCCATGACTGGAATCCACAGCAGAACAAGGACCATAATCCAGAGCCTCGACATAGTGTCTCTGTTTGCAAGACAAGCCAGGCAGCGAGTGAAACAGATTCATACATACTGTAAAAGGGCTGGGAACAGAATAGATCACATCTTGTCCACACCTCCCTGAGACTGTCCTTCCCTATGCTATATTCTCCAGGGAATTTGTCCAGATGACTCTTAAATTACTCACTGTCCACAGAGGACTATTCCACAGCCCAGCAGATCTCACTGTTAGGAGATGTAATATAATGCAGCCAACATGCTCCTATCACTCCAAGTTTAATAAACCTTTGAATCAATCTGAACAGTTCTTCTCAGCTCTTTTGTTTTTATCCCACTGATGATGTATGTGCTTGTCACCTCACTTGGCTTTGGCTGAGATACAGGAATATTGTTATTTTAAATCTTTCCAGAGGTCAGTTCCTGTAGCCCCTTAGTTGATTTTAGATCGTCATTTCTGGATTCCCATCACTTTATCAATAAGTTTCTATTACCAAGAGCTAGCAGAGAATGAAGTTCTCAGAACCAGTGACATGGCTCATCTGCTGCCAGCTGCATGTGATAAAGTCCTGTATGGGTCCTGCCTCAGCACAGGGGGATGCACTAGATGACCTCTCAAGCTACTTTCTGGTCTTAAATTTCTATGTGGCAGACCCATAGGAACAAAGGAACTGCTGAAACCAGATCAGACCATTGCTCCATCCTGTCTGGTATCCTGCCTCCAACCGTGGCCAGGACCAGATGTTTCCAGTGCCACAGTCTAAAGCAGGAGTCGGCAACCTTTCAGCAGTGGTGTGCCAAGTCTTCATGTATACCGTCTAATTTAAGGCTTCGCGTGCCAGTAATACATTTTAACATTTTTAGAAGGTCTCTCTATAAGTCTATAATATATAAACAAACTACTGTTATATGTAAAGTAAACAAGGGTTTCAAAATGTTTCAGAAGCTTTATTTAAAATTAAATTAAAATGAAGATCTTATTAGTTTAGTGTGATCCTTGCCCTTGCTTTTCCTTGCTGAGTTTTCCAGTGTCTGGTGGCATGTATCTAGATACTTTAAGCTGCACACAGGCTTCTAAGTTATCAGCTGATAATCGGCCAGCAGGAGGTCAGCGGCTGGAACCCCAGATCGGCAGCTGAGGTGAGTGGAGTAGTGGCTGGTAGGGCTGAGCAGGGCCAGAAGCCTGGATCCTGTCTGGCAGGGGGCCTGCGCTGGAACTCCAACTGGAGACAAGGTAAGTGGGGCTGCGGGGACCCCGGTTGGCAAGGAGCCAGCAGCCAGAACCCCAGAGTGACAGAGGGCTGAGCGGGTCAGCCCGCCCAGCTCTGGAGTTTCAGGGGTGGGCTGAGCGTCTTCGCCAGCCCCCCTCTGGGATTTCAGCCGCTGGCTCCTGCCAGCTGGGGTCTCAGCCAACTGCCAGCCTGGGGTTCCTTCACCTAGGCCAGCAACAAGCATTGAGTGGGATCGGCGTCGGGACCCCAGCTGGCAAGAGACCAGCAGCAGGAACCCCAGAGCAGCAGCAGGCTGAGTGGCTCAGCCTGCCCCGCTCTGGGGTTTTGGCCATTGGCTCCTGCCAGCTGGGGTTTCAGCCTGCTGCCAGCCTGGGGGAAGAAACCCCAGGCCAGCAGCGGGACCCTAGCTCGCAAGTGGCCAGCAACAGGAACCCCCAGAGCGGTGGCGGGCCAAACGGCTCAGCCCTCCCCGCATGCCATCAAAAATCGGCTCACGTGCCACCTTTGGCACACGTGCCGTAGGTTGCCGACCCCTGGTTTAAAGACACTATGCTGTGTCATAGACCTTAAGGCCAGAAGGCACTATTATCTAGTCTGACCTCCTCCAGCACATTGCAGGCCACAGAACCTCACCCCATCCACTCCTGTAATAGACTGTCCCTTAACCTGTGGCTGAGTTTAACCTGAAGTCTTTAAATCATGATTTAAAGACTTCAAGTTACCAAGAATCCATCATTACTCTAGGTTAAACCTGTAAGTGACCCATGCCCCATGATGCAGAGGAAGGTAAAAAAAACCCACAGGGTCTCTGCCAATCTGACCTGAGGCAAAATGCTTTCCTGATCCCAAATATGGTGATTAGTTAGACCCTGAGCACGTGGGCAAGACCCACCAGCCAGACACCTGGGAGAGAATTCTCTGTAGTAACTCCGAGCCCCCCTCTCCACCTAGTGTCCCATCACCAGTTGTTGGGGACATTTACAATGGCCGATATAGGCAGCCTCATCATACCATTCCTCCACACACTTATTAAGCTTGGTGTTGAAGCTAGTTAGATTTTTTGCTCCCACTGCTCCCCTCAGAAGGCTAGTCCAGAACGTCACTGCTGTGATGGTTAGAAACTTCCATCTAATTTCAAGCCTAAACTTATTGATGGCCAGTTTATATCCATTTGTGCTTATGCCAGCATTGGCTCTTAACTTAAATAACTCCTCTCCCTCTCTGGTGTGTATTCCTGTGATATATTTATAAAGAGCTATCATATCCCCTCTGAGCCCTCTTTTGGTTAGGCTAAACAAGCCAAGCTCTGAGTCTCCTCTCATAAAGTACTTTTCTGTTCCTCGGATCATCCTAGTAGCCCTTCTCTGCACCTGTTCCAGTTTGACTTCATCTTTCTTAAAACATGGGAGACCAGAATTGCACATACTATTCCAGATGAGGTCTCACCAGTGTCTTGTATAATGGCAGTAACACTTCCCTGTCTCTGCTAAAAACAGGGGTGGCTCCAGGCACCAGCGCAGCAAAAGCGTGCCTGGCGCAGCAAGCCGAGGGCGGGGGGGAGGGGAAGCGGCCTGCTGGTTGTTGTGAGGGCGGCAGCCAGGGAGCCTTTGGCAGCATTTCTGTGGGAGGTCCGCCGGTCCTACGACTTCGGTGCAATTTGGCAGGAGGTACACCGAAGGTATGCTTGGGACCAGTAAATCACCCACAGAATCACCGCCGAATCCACATGACCAGGGCGGACCTCCTGCAGAACCGCCGCTGAAGGCTGCCTCTCTGCCGTGCTTGGGGCAGCAAAACATAGAGCCGCCCCTGACTAGAAATACCTCATCTGATGCATTCTAGGACTGCATTAGCCTTTTTCTCAGCCACATCACATTGGTGGCCCTGTGATCAATCAATACACTCAGGTCGTTCTCCTCCTCTGTCATTTTCTCTTGAAATGTTCTGAAGAGAAGCTGCTCACCTCACCGCCCCTAGGGATCAATGCTGTGCCACGCAGACAATCTGGCTTTGATTCCTCCTCTCCTGTCCGAGAGCAGGCCCGATACCCGAACTGGTTTCTACCCTGCCATGAGGAAGATCCAGGGTTGACTCCCAGTTGCCCTGAGCCCTCCCAGGGGACACTGCTGTGCCAGAGAGGAGACTCAAATTTAACTCCTGCTGCCTGGAGTTGGGCAGACCAGGGGCATTCCAGAAATCAGTGCGGTGGCCAACATTTACTGCTCTGGGCTCCCATTTTGGGAGAGTGGGGAATTAGGCTTCTCACCTCAGATGATATTTTGTTCCAAAAGTTTGGAGGGTTTCTAGGGCTTCATGTGCTCTGGAATAATCACCAGGTCTGGCTTTGGCTGGCAACGGATTTTCACCAGTTCATACCAATGTTCTCCTTCCTGCCAGGGCAACAGGACAAGATGGTGAAAGAGGAGTACTATCAGTCAGATTGGCTCTACGGTTGGGTAGCTTTATCTTTCACTGTTCTGCCTTCCTTTATTCTCTTCTCCTCACCCATTCTGCCTCCACGAGCCTCTACTTCCTCCTCTCCCTCTCGATTCCCTGCCACTCCTAGGGCTGGAGACTCGGGCGGTGTCAATCAGCCTTCCTGCAGTGAAAGCAACAGCTTTACACCACCAAAGGATCTGGCCCCCACTGTCTCTCTGACTGCTCCTGTTGCTTTCCTCCCCATTCTCTCTGCCCTGGTCTTGCTCCCTTTCTTTCTCTTCTATGGCAGGGGAACACTCTCTCTCCCGTCTCCTCCTGAATCAAGTTTGTGTAGCCCAAAGCCGAGGGAGCGAAAAGGAACAGCCGAGAGCCTGGGCTTCCTCCTTTTGTTAACTCACGGCAAAACTGACTTCTAGAGAAAGGCTGACTCGGCAATCTGACCTGCAGGAAACGCAGCCCTGCATTCTCCCCCTGCCCTGATTTCCTCGGTTAAGGTGTGGCTACAGTCAGGGGAATCTCTGCTGGAACATAGCCCCTTCTAGCTGGATAGCTCCATGTCCCAGCTGCTGCCAGGCTCTGCCCTGCTATGCCCTGCAGAGTTGGTGCCACTAGAGCAGAGCAGTCCTGACTGGCAGAATCCCTCACCCCAGTGGGCATGGCAGGGAGAGCAGAGCAACGCACAGAGCCTAAGGGGCTGAGGGAGGAGCTGGTAGAACCATGATCATGGTTGGAGCTGTAAACTGAACTGGACCCACTGGAGCTAGAGGGGACTTCAGGATGATGTTCCTGATCAAATCACTTCTCTCCTGGCACCACTAAACACTCCCTGACATCAGCAATACAATCCTCCAAGAATGGGGTGTCTGAGATCATCTCTCCTCCCCTCCCCCGCAGCCCTTTACTCATCACTGGACTTAGCTGCTTGAACCGATGGGAAACCAATGTCCTAGGATGCTCATCTCACACCCTTCAATGGGTCTCTATATTTACAGCAAGGACATCCAGATTCCTAAATACGGCTGCGGTGCCCCACGTGCCAGATTCTGGTGTTAGTTACACCAGGGTAAGTTTGCAGTTACGCTACCGACATCTGTGGAGTTACTCTGGACTCACACCAGCATCACTGAGACTCGGGGCCCTGATACATGCCCTGTGCTTTGCAGTAAGACCCTCAACTCAGCAGACTTTATGATGGGCAAACCACCATCACAGCTTGTTCTTTTCCTGTTCTGTTCTTTTGAGTGTAGAATAAAACGATCATACCTAAAAGAAGCCACTGTTCTTGACTGCAGACACTCCTTCGCCAGAGTGATGATTGTGCCACTTGGGTGCTGGGGTTAAAGTACAGGGGGAAGCCGTGCTACCCCACTCTGCTATATGAGAGGGAGAACTCCCCCCTCCACCTTAGCTGGTGCAGGGACAACCCCCCCTTCTTTCCATTTCAATATACTGTAACTGCTGCTTGGGCACCTGTAGAGTTCTGCCCTGTCCCATGGAATCTCGCTGCTCTCTCTCTGTCTTGGTAACAGAAGTAGGGTGGTGGAGTTAGTGTGTAGTGGAGGCTGTGTTTGCTCACTCCTAGGGGCTAGGCTGGGGGCACAATGAAAAAGAAAAAACACGATCCACTTTCTATTTCATGCTGGTGACCCTGCTGCAGCTCCCCGAGATGAGGAGACCAGCATGTCCATAAGAACGGCCATATCAGGTCAGACCAAAGGTCCATCTAGCCCAGTATCTGTCTACCAACAGTGGCCAATGCCAGGTGCCCCAGAGGGAGTGAAGCTAACAGGCAATGATCAAGTGATCTCTCTCCTGCCATCCATCTCCACGCTCTGGTGAACAGAGGCTAGAGACACCATTCTTTACCCTTCCTGGCTAATAGCCATTTATGGACTTAGCCACCATGAATTTATCCAGTTCCCTTTTAAACATTGTTATAGTCCCAGCCTTCACAACCTCCTCAGGTAAGGAGTTCCACAAGTTGACTGTGCGCTGTATCAAGAAGAAACACACGACAGGGAAGCACTGAGGCCACAGCCAACCGGAATGTGGCCCCACCCTGCAGTACAGCCAAATGCAGAGGTGCTCAGCATTTCATGGCCCCTAAGATGTCATTGTTCTGCCCATAGGGCACAGCCAGCTCTAAACCAGCTAATCTTCTGCCTCTCATCGCTCTGTACCTTACCCATCGGTGGGAGTCTCTGCACTTTCTCCCTCTCCACACTCTGCATGTCTTCCCTCCACCCACCCCAGCACTTCTCCCCATTTACTTCTGCTGAGCATGACTCCCGCATACCAATGCTCTCTTCTTCCTCTCGATATTGTCTCTTTTGCTCTTTCCCAGGATGCAGCTCTCTCCCCATCTGCTTGCTCTCTTTAACCTGGGAGCCTGATCCTGTAACCCTCTACCTGAGAAACACCCATTGGGCCACTGAATTGGACCCAGGATGTATCTCTCCTCCACTTTTTGGGTGCGAGTCTGTGTTTGTTCTGAGTTTATTGTCTCCCATGTTACTGCTGTAGCCCATAAGATTACTTTGCTAACTATTATATCCTACTAATCCAGCCAGCTGTATCAAATAATATGTTTCTCTTTCTGAATTAATCCATTTCATATATGATTCTTATATTTTATCACTATTAATTCCTATGAAATTAGGATGTGTTGAAACACACGATATGTGTTTCCTAATAATTATACATAGAATAAGTTTTGCTGAAATGCAAGAAGCCTATCGGCCTGTATCCAGTAAGATCAGCTAAACAGCTAAAAGTATGATCAGTTAAGAGTAAGTCAGCATAAAGGCTGGCAACCATTGGCACAGATAGAAATGATCCCTGAACTTTGGGGACCAAAGGGAGGAACTACACATAAACAACACTGAACAGGTTTATCTGGCGTCTGCAACCGGTTGGTAACCGCAGGGTACACCACAAACCTGGAAGTCGCCAAGAGATCCTAGCCTGGCAGTTTTTGGAGTGAGACAATCCTTATTAATATGTGGAGAGTAAGTGTCATAATCCACTAACCTATAGGAGAAGGGTACCCATCAATTTCTTAGGGTACGGAAATAAGATTTGGGCCTGAATTACATAGTGTCAGGATCCTATAAAATATCACGTAAGGATATCTTAGGGAGCTTTTTTCTTTTCTTTGTTCGTCTATAGAATATAGGAGATCACCCATCATGCTATCAGCTCAGCGTGTGCAGTACAGTAACTACTCAACATTCCTAACTACTGGGGAAGCCAGAACCATCGTGTTATCGAGCCTGTCAGGAGTAAGGCTGGTCCTTCACCGCCTATTACCGGGGCCTCGAGGAAGGGTGTGGTATGTTAGGTTAAGGTATTTATAACAGGAATGTTACCACCAGGAGTTTTGAAATTCTTTTACTGTTTTGCAGTCATAAGTTTCATAGCATTTATTATTCTTTTGTTAATCGCAATAAAGCTTTTATCGATTTGGTATTGTCCTCAGTGTAAGTGTTTATGCCAAGCACCCCGAGAGTCCTCTCCCGATATAGAACTATCTGAGTTCTTGGAGCCTGTAGTCTGAATTGGACAAGAACCTATAAATCTTCTGGTCGGATGCGATCAGTGGCGAGCCATAACAGCTAACCCATAAAATTCAGGTTAACACTCCAAGCTCTATGGGGGAGCTCTGTGAAGCTCTCGGCTTATCTATAAGTGACGAATAATAGTGTAGGAATGGTTTCCTTTGGGGCTGCATATTTGTGCTTCCATCTAGCCTCCACTGAGCAGCAATTTCACTTGCTTTCAGCTAGAAGTACTTGCTCTAGGTTTTCACTGTTTTTTCCAAGCCAGTGAATGTAGCAAAATAACCCATTTGCAGCAGCTATTTCCAAATGCACAACATTTCTCATCTGCTCTGCCCTGCCTCCACGGGGCTCCCCCTACCCCTTCACTGACAAAGACACTCAACGTCGCTGGCTCTTTCCATCTCCCTTACCTGTCCTGAGAGACGGCTCTGCTGGGGGGGGTATTTGCTGTGCAGCTCCAGTGCTTTAGCCCCTCTCCAAACACCTCATGTGCTGTGGAGCGATTGTCCTGGTGACTCTTCCCCCTTTCAGCTCATATGCATCCAAAAAGCCACATAACCTGATGGAGGAAGCGGTGCTAGGACATGAGTTGTTTCCTCCTATTGTCTGCAGGGAGAAAGGATACAGATGAGCTGGAGAAAGTAAAGGCAGCAAAAAAATAAAAAAAATAATAAAAAAAAATACAGCCAAGAAGTCTGGAACCCAGCATGCATCAGTGTTTGAAACACCTGAGCCTGCCCAGCCCTCATCAGGCCCTTTGTCCCTCTCTGCATTAGGAAATGAGCCAGGTCTGAAAACCATTTTCAACTGAAAACCAAAGTGCTGGTCCCTGTCTAGGGGTATGTCTACACTACGGGATTATTCCGATTTTACAGAAACCGGTTTTTTAAAACAGACTGTATAAAGTCGAGTGCACACGGCCACACTAAGCACATTAATTCGGCGGTGTGCATCCATGTACCGAGGCTAGCGTCAATTTCCTGAGCGTTGAACTGTGGGTAGCTATTCCATAGCTATCCCATAGTTCCCGCAGTCTCCCCTGCCCCTTAGAATTCTGGGTTGAGAGCCCAATGGTTGATGGGGCAAAAATCATTGTCGCAGGTGTTTCTGGGTA
>NC_133769.1:96919453-96969048 GCF_003597395.2 Chelonoidis abingdonii
TGTCCCCATTGTTACTGCTGTTTGCTGTGTGCTCCACAATCTCTGTGTGAGAAGGGGGAGACCTTTATGGCGGAGTGGAAGGCTGAGGCAAAACATCTGGCCGCTGATTATGCACAGTCAGACACCAGGGGGATTAGAAGAGCACACCAGGAAGCCATGCGCGTTAGAGAAGCTTTGAAAACCAGTTTCATCACTGGCCAGGGTACAGCGTGACTGTTGTGTTTGTTTCTCCTTGATGAAACCCACCTCCCCCTTGATTGACTCATTTCCTGTAATCCACCCACTCACCCTCGCCTTCAATCACAGCTTGCTTTCTAAGGAAATAAAGTCACTCATTTAAAAATCATGTATTCTTTATTACTTAATTATAAAAAGAGGGAGAGAACTGACAAGGTAGCCCAGGTGGGGTTTGGGAGGAGGATAGAAGGGAAGGAAAAGGCCACTAAAAAAATTTCATAATAATGACAGCCTTTTGGTTGGACTGTCCACTGGGGAGGAGTGGGCGGGTGCACGGAGCCTACCCCCATGGAGTTCTTACTCATTTGGTGGGTCAGGAGGCTAAGGAACATGGTGAGGGGGCAGGGTGGTTATACAGGGGCTGCAGCAGCACTCTAAGATCCTGGTGCCGTTCCTGAAGCTCCACCACATGCCGGAGCATGTCAGTTTGATCGTGTAGCAGCCCCAGCGTTGCAACCCGCCATCGCTGATCTTCCTGCCGCCACCTCTCCTCACATTGGTCCCTCCTGTCCTCACGGTCACTGGCATCTTTCCTGTACTTTGCTACCACATCCTTCCACTCATTCAGATGAGCTCTCTCATTGCGGGTCACTTCCATGATTTCCGAAAACATGGAGAGAAGTACATAAAAAGATACATTTTACAGAACAATGGTCATACTCTTTCATGGTGAACAATACTATTCACCTTACATAGCACATGTGTTTTCACTACAAGGTCGCATTTTGCATCTTAATATTGAGTGCCTGTGGCTTTGGTGTTACAGATCACAGACGCAGGTCTGTGCAGCAGAATTCGGCTTGCATGCGGCCATGGTAAGCCATTGTCTTTCATCTTCTGCAGCCTTCATATATCCAGTGCCCTCCTTTCCCAAATAGCAAGCAAAGTCCATTGAGTGCTGCTTCTTTCCTGTTAACGTGCAGCAGCAGAAACCACCCCCCTATCCAATTCTCTGGGATGATTGCTTTACCCCTCCCGCCACCGCATGGCTGGTAGCAGGGAAGATCCCTGCTAGCCAAACATGAAAAAGCTCAGCACCAATCACCCCCTCCTCTTCCCTCTGCTTGGCTACCTGCAGGAAAGGATTTCTGTTAAGCCACAGGCAAACAGCCCAGTAGGAATGGCCATCTCTGTCCCCTTAATTAAATTCCTGAATTTCAACCAGGTTACCATGAACGATATCACTCTCCTGAGGATAACACAGCGAGATAAAGAACGGATGTTGCTTGAATGCCAGCAAACACCGGACCATACGCAGCTAGGCTTTGTCATGCAATGATACCAGATTACTTGCTACATGCATGGCGTGGTCAAGTGTCCTACCATGGAGGATGAATAAGGCTGCCGCTGCCCAGAAACCTTCTGCAAAGGCTTTGGAGTACTCCAGGAAGCTTCATGGAGATGTCCCTGGAGGATTTTCCGCTCCATCCCAGACATGTTAACAGACTTTTCCAGTAACTGTACTGGCCGCGAATGCATCCCAAGTCCTCAGGGCAAATTAATCATTAAAAAAATGCTTGCTTTAAACCATGTTTTATATTTACAAAGGTACACTCACCAGAGGTCCCTTCCATGGCTTTCATGTCTGGGATAGTGGCTTGGGAGGGCTGGGAGGGTAATTCGTCAGGCTGAGAAAAAGCTCCTGGCTGTTGGGGAGAACGAAGTGCTGTGTGCTCTCTGCAAGCTCGTCCTCCTCCTCCTCCTCCTCATCTTCCCGTCCGCAGAATCCTCAGGCATGGCTGCTCTCCACGCTGGGCGAACAGGAAATGAAATTCAAAAGTTTGCAGGGCTTTTCCTGTCTACCTGGCCAGTGCATCCGACTCAGATCGCTGTCCAGAGCGGTCAAAATGGTGCACTGTGGGATAGCTCCCAGAGGCCAATACCATCGAATTGTGGCCACGCTAACCTAATTCGATGTGGCAATACCCATTTGAGCACTACTCCCCTCGTCAGGGAGGAGTACAGATATCGATATTAAGAGCCCTTTATATCGAAGTAACGGGCTTCGTTGTATGGACCGGTACAGGGTTAATTAGGTTTAACGTTGCTAAGTTTGGTATAAACGCATAGTGTAGACTAGGCCTATAAAGCCTGAAATGGCCGCACCCCAGTACGCACAGAGCTCCTGTGATGTCCCACCAAGTCCAGAAGTTTTGGCTTTTTGTCCATAGCGTGAAACTTGAGGGCACTGGGGAGCAGAGAAATGTCAATAGTAACTCCTTGCCTCTGGCATTTTCTCCTGCTGGGAGTATGTCTGAGTTTGTTGAGGCTTTGCATGAAATGCAGTTTCTGAAATCTCTGGTCATTGGGCTGACTCATGACAGCTTCACAAACTGATACCTTCCCCTGGAGGTTACATCATGTGCTCTCGAAAGTAAGCTTAAAAAGTGAAGTCAGACTGGATATGAACTGAGGCAGCAGCGTCTTCCTGACATCAGGCCAGAGAGAAATATCAGCTGCCTCAATCTTCTCAATATGATGTACACTCTGAAGCCTAATGATGATCATTTGAATGTCAACAGTGTTGTCAACAATTTAATATCAGAGGCAAGAGAATCACATTATGAAGGTTTGTGCAATCTCCTGCAAATGGCATCTCAGTTTGGTATCACAGGTGCACAAAGGCTGGGTTGTAGATGGAGCTTATTTTTTCCAGTCTGACATCTGTTTAGCTGACTGGCTTGGTTTGCTCACTGTTTGATACTGTAAAACAGATGCTTTCCTTTCCGGAACTGTATCTGGTGAAGTGCACACAGATGATACGGCTGTGCTGCAATAATTCAGACAGGAAATGACTTGGATTCAGGTCTTGTGGAATCTGGTGTCTCTAGGCGGTTGTGGTGAGGGGACTGGAGAACAGACAGCCACTGGGTACTTAATACGGTCTGTATCATGGAATTGTCCTAAAGCAAACTTTCAAAAAGGTGACAGCCTGATCTGATCCCTCTCGTACTAGAAATTAACCTGAGCCCTCCACACACAAGGGCCCTTGAACAACCACGGGAAAACAGCAAGTTTAGGGCTCTACTGACCTGTGGCTGGTTCAGAACCGGAGACCAAGAGGTAAATGGTCATTCCATCCCCCCCAAAAGCTGGTTTTAAGCTGCTCATAGACTCAGACTCGTAGGTCAGAAGGGACCAATATGATCATCTAGTCTGACCTCCTGCACAAAGCAGGCCACAGAACCCTACCCATCCACTTTTATAACAACCCCTAACCCATGACTGAGTTATTGAAGTCCTCAAAATTGTGGTTTGAAGACCTAAGCTGCAGAGAATCCACCAGCAAGTGGACCCATGCCCCACGCTGCAGAGGAAGGCGACAAACCTCCAGGGCCCCTGCCAATCCGCCCTGGAGAAAATTCCTTCCCGACCCAAATATGGCGATCAGCTAAACCCTGAGCATGTGGGCAAGACTCACCAGCCAGCACCCAGGAAAGAATCTCTGCAGTAACTCAGTTCCCATCCCATCCAACATCCCCTCCACAGACCATTGAGCAGACTTATCTGCGATAAATCCAGATCAATTGCCAAATTAAACTATCCCATCATATCATCCCCTCCATATACTTATCAAGCTTAGTCTTAAAGCCAGATAAGTCTTTTGCCCCCACTACTTCCCCTTCGGAAGGCTGTTCCAGAACTTCACTCCCCTAATGGTTAGAAACCTTCATCTAATTTTCAAGTCTAAACTTCCTAATAATCCAGTTTTGTACCCATTTGTCCTTGTGCCTACATTAGTACTAGCTTAAACTAATTCCTCTCCCTCCCTAACGTTAATCCCCCTGATATATTTATATAGAGCAAGCATATCCCCCCGCAGCCTTCTTTTTGGCCAGGCTAAAACAAGCAAGCTCTTTGAGTCTCCTTTCATAAGGCAGGTTTCCATTCTCTCGGATCATCCTAGTAGCAGCCGTCTCTGAACCTGTTCCAGTTTGAATTCACTCCTTCTTAAAACATGGGACACCAGAACTGCACACAATATTCCAGGTGGGGTCTCACCAGCGCCTTATATAACGGTACTAACACCACCCCTTATCCTTGCTGGAAATACTCGCCTGATGCATCCTAAAACCGCATTTGCTTTTTAACGGCCATATCGCATTTGGCGGCTCATAGACATCCTGCTATCAACCAATACCCCAAGGCCTTCTCCTCCTCCGTTGCTTCCAACTGATGCGTCACCAATGTATAATTCAAATTCCTTATTATATTCCCGAAGTGCATGACCTTGCCCAATTTTCAATAGTATAGATTTTGCCCAAAAACATCCCCCTATTACTATGTACTCCAGTTTACAAAAGGTGGTCCAGATTTCCTGAATAGTAAGCCTGGTCCTCCTGTGTTAGCAATACCCCCAGCTTTGTGTCATCCCACATCCGCTCTTTGTGCCAAGGTCAGTAATAAAGAAAGGTTAAATAAGATTGGTCCCAAAACCGATCTTGAGAGACTCCACTGTAACCCCTCCTTCCAGCTGACAGTTACTCCTTCCAGTAGACCCGCTGGAGTTCCCCTATTTTTAACCCCCTTTAACCAGTTCCTTATCCACTTTACAACTTTCACATTCATCCCCATCTTTTCCAATTTAACTAACAGTTCCCCATGTGGAACCGTGTCAAATGCCTTACTGAAATCGAAGTAAATTCCTGCCCCTCCACTCTCACAGGAGGGATTAATCCAGCTTTAACCCGGCCACCTTTCCTTTTCAAAACAAAGGGTCTGATCCTGCAACCACCTCATTCACACAAGGCGTCCTAGCGAAGCCAAAGGGGCAACTTGCTGAGTGAGGGCTACTCCCTTAGGGCAGAGGTCACGGGGCAGGTAGGCTGGGGCATTTGTTGCTTAGAAGGACACAGGACTAATGTTTAGCGCAAGCCACCCCTGTTCTGCTTGGATCAAAGAGCAATAGCAACAGCATTGGCTGGCTTCTGCAGCCACCCGACCCACACAAAGAAGCCAGTGTCATTGGGAGAGCGAGGCAGGGCAGGCCCTCCAAGGCTGAGGTCTGTGAGGAGGACAGAAAAAGCCACAGTCTTGTGTGTCTCCTCCCTGCACAGAAATCCTCCTCCTTTCACCCCACTCCCTGCTGTATGCACAGGAAAGACAGACTCCACTGCACAGTGGAAAATTCCACCTTCCTCTCCCCAGCGCACAGAACGTTTACATTAAAAACAAGTTGCCTGTGTTTCTCTTTCCTGTGTCCTGCTGCCCAGTCTCCACCCCTCTCCCTCTGCAACGCGGCTGTTTGTTGTTCAATTCAAACAGAAGCAGAGCTTTAGCTGAGGCATTCTGTGCACTGGTTCAAGGACAATTCTTTCCCGAAGATCTCTCAGATGGAGTCTGGCCCAGCAAGACGATTAAACTCCGTACCCAGCCACAAACCAGCGTGATCCAACATCTCAGCAACCCTACAATAACAATACAACGTGCACAGTCCAAATCTCTGGGGGAATCAGGCACTAAACTTTGAGTCTGTTCCTGCAGCTCTTACACACACAGACACATGAGAGTCAGTGGGACCACTCAGGTGAGGAAGATGTGCAACAATGGGGCCCACTAGCTGGTTCAGCTTGTGACTGAGCCCCAAACCCTGCCATCACTGGGCCCAAATGGGAGCAGTATCAGGCTCTGAGATAGTGGCATTGCCGCCTTCTGAGTCGCAGGCAGGGAGGTCTGCGTTTCCAGAGCTGAAAGTTCTATTGCAGATGTTGTCTAGCTGATGATCACAACGCCCGACTCTGCACGCTGTGGTCACCTGAATGTTTTAATGATCCCCACAGAGCAGTACTTTGCGCTTCTGTCAGAAAGACAGCCCTCTTTCAGGTGAGCACAGCTACGTTTGCCATCCTCACTCTCCTTACAGTGCTAGTGGGGCACATTGAGCAAGGAGCCTACCCAGAGAGTTGAAGCATCTCCCCTCCAGCAAGTCTTCACTCGCACAAGCCTAGGAACCAGAGTCCGGACCAGTAGACCCAGTGTTGACGTCCATTCAGACAGACTAGGGGGCAGCACCAGAAGTAGACCCCCAATCCTGCAAATAGATGCACTAGCCCTGCCTCTCAACGTGGGATTCCATTGACTCTGGGGACTCCTGCACCCACACAGAATCCCACTGACGTCAATGTGACGCCATAACGGCACAGGGGTACAGGCTAATGCATCCGTTAAGGAGGAGCAGGGATCTAAACAGCTGAGACATTTGTGAATGAGAAATCAGCATTTTCCTTTATGAAAATGACATTTCAACCTTTTTCTGAAAAAGGCTTAAATGCAAATTCCCCTGCACCCGACTAATCCAGGGCATTGTAACTGACTGGCAGGAGACGGAGTCTGAGCATCACAATGGGGTGACAGCTAAAACTCTCTGCAAACTAATGGCCTGTTCCCCAGAGGTGCAGAGAACAAGCAACTCCCACTGGAATCAGAGAAGATCAGTTTCTCAGCAAGTCACTGGATCAGGGCTCTGGAAGATTTAAAAGGGAAAAAAAAGATGGCAGGGTTATGTTCCTAAGCTCTTGCTAGACAGTGAGTCCTCGCACAGATTCCACAGGCAACGCCACTACTGCCAGAGAAGCTGAAACTCCAGTCATGAAAGAAAGCACTGGTGCAAAACTACCCATCCATCCTCCCAACGTTTTCTGCAAAGCAAAAACACCTCACGTGCATACAGAGACACAGGCACTTCCTTTAATAAAACAAATGAATGCAGCATTAGGGTTAGGTTTTAAATGCACAACAGTCAGGACATTCAGAAACCTGTTTCCTACATCAACTGTCACTCAGCACGTATCAGTAATTTGTATTACTATAGACTTAAAAGAAAGCATTATATATATAAGCAAGCATTAAGTCTATAGTAATACAAATATATACATGTGCACAACATGGCTAAGTTAGTTATAGTGGAAGCTGCTAATGTTTAATCTATGTGCATTTCTGAGGTAAACCCTCATGCTGGATTAAAAGGAGTAGGTTTTTATTTAACATCTATATTTTAGATGATATATCATTTCTCTACACACACGTATACACAGAGAGGGGAATAGGAGGGGCAGGGGGGAAGGGAGTCAGTCTAGTTCTAACACAGATATTATTTTTAATGGCATTGTGACATTCAAGACAAGGGGTTTAAATTCCACAGCCGTTCCTCTACCGAAGGCTTTCCCAGTAAGTACAGAGGGATGCATCTGATTAGTTGCTGCTCTCCCAAAGGCTGCACTTCACTTCAGTTTTGCTTTCCCCCGCCAGCTCTGAGTGACCACGAGCCAGGCTGGGAAAGCAACACAAAGCTCCATTCAGCCCTCATTTCTGTGAGTAAAGTAAACCACACACACCCACTCCCACCAGGAGAATTCACAGGACTCTGGTAGCTGCTGGGTGAAAGGATTTCAGTCCCTTTGGCTTTGCCATTCCCATCTTCACTTTCCTCGGTTTCGCGTTACCCTAGTTGTGCTTTCCTGGGGAAGGATCTGCCTTGTGCAAACAGGAGGAAGCAGGTGGGTAAGTTGTTGGGGGCTTGGACGGGGGAAGATGAGGCTGGGTTGCAGCCTTTCACTGCTGTGACAGCAGTGGACTTTCACATATTAAGCCAAAATGATCTCAAGGATCTTAATGCAGCTCTTGGTACTGGAGGTTTGTCCACACTGCACAAGCAATATGCTGAGCGCTCCCTGCTCAGGAGAGGCTTGACATTCAGTGTCCAGGAAGGCTGCAGGTCAGGACTGAGCTGTATTGGCAGAGCCCAGAATTGGGATAAGCCAGGGGTGCAGCAGAGGGGGATCGCAATCCATGTGTGTGTGAGTGGAGTCTGGGATAGGTGCCACTGCTCAGCAGGGCTGTGTGGGGCCCAGGGCTGGGATAGCCGGGGCTGTTGCAGGGGCCTGGGAGGGGCACTGCCATGTGGGGCCCAGGGTAGGGGATGCTGCAGGCCAGGAGTGAGGTGCACTAGCAGAGGAGTGAGTGGGACCCCCAGGCATGGTATAGCCAGGGGTGCTGGAGGTCAGGCTCAGCAACGCTATTTGTGGGGGCATAGGATTGCCACAGAAGGGAAGTGCATTAACATAACAGTGGATGGAAAGCTGGCACTGACCCTGGCTCAGGAGACTCACCATCATGGGCCCTGTCTACGCTCAGCTCAGCTCAGCTCCATTGGGGTTTGCAAGGGTGGGAGCCCTACTGCAGACAGAACTGTAAATGCTGACATTTGTTATCCTTCCCCCTCCCCCTGAGGTCACCCCCACTCCTTCCCCCAGCTCTGGACTCTCCCACATACATTTTTGCCACTCCACTGACCATTCAAAAAGCCTTTGCTAATGCTGCCCATTTTACTTCTAGCCACATACCTAGCTTACACTAATACGCTAAAACAGCAGCCCAGGGCGTGCCACATCCCCAGTGCTCAGAGCGGATTCACTGCCTCACAAAGCCTTGGCTGCTTCCTGCCTTGTGTAACCCCTGGCAGGACGGACGGGCCTGTGGGCAGGCTCAGGGTCGAGAGTGAGGCCCCTAGGTTCTCTGGCTGCTCTGCCACTGACTCTGTGACCTCAGGCAAGTCATTTAACCTTTCCAGGCCTTACTTCTCATCTCTCCAATGTCTCTAGTGGCTTCTTCCTGGCTTTATCTCAAGTCTATCCTCCATCCTCATCCTCATGACCTTTTTGCTGCCATTGACCTGTGACTCTCACCTTGCTTGGTTCTCCTGCATCTCTGATGGCTCTTCCCCGCTCCTTTCCCACTTCTCTATGGATGCTCCCTAGCGCTCCATCTTGGGTCCACTCCTCTTCTCCCTCTCTATCCCATCATTGGGAGACTTCATCTGTTCGCAGAGGTTTAGCTGTCACCTGTGTGCTGATGACTTTCAGATACAGTTTTCTGCCATGGACCACTCTCTCACTGACTCTCCAACAGCACCTCTTGGGCAGTTCACTGTAAACTCAAATTCAGCATGGCCAAAAACAAGCTTACAGTCTCCCCTACCGGACATCTTCGCTCACTTTGTTCTGGGTTACAGCTGACCAGACCATCATCTCTCGCAACATCCCGGCCCATAACCTGGCTGACATCTGTGGCTCCTGTCTCTCCTTCTTCTCACATATCCAGGCAATTACTTATTCCTGTTACTCGTTCCGTCACAATATTTTAAATAAACCACACTTTTCTTTCTGCCCTGAGGATCAAGTCGCTTGTCTTCATCCCTCTTCGGTCAACCAGCCTTAGCCACCTCTGATCCATCTGTAAATGCTGCTGCCAAAACCACCTCTCTCTCACCAATTGCTCCAACCACATCAACTCTCACTGAGTCACTTCACTGACTCCCCAGCTCCCTGAACATCAAATATAAACTTCTTGTCTTTGCTCCTAAGCCCAGCCTCTCAAACATGGTCTCCTCCCACACGTCCCACCTCCACATCCAGCCTGCTCTGCCAGCGCAGCCAGCCTCAGCATTCCTTCCCAGCTCTCAAACACCTCCATCCCCATGACTTCTTCCCTGCTGACCCTTACGACTGGGGCACGCTCCACAGTACAGTCACCAAGTCCATCTCCTTTCACCTCATCCAAGCCTTTCCTAAGAACTCACCTCTGCCAGGAAGCCTATGGGGAAACAAGGTGGAAGTAACAAGCCAAACACAGACTCAGCTTGGATAAGCCATCCAGATGGGTCCACACTTCACTTCCAGACCACCTGATCTTAGTATGGACAACCTTGTCCTCCTGTTCACCTTTCATTGTTGCCTTCTTCTGACCCCTCCCTTGGTGTGTCTGCTCCAATACAGATTGCAAACTCACCGGAGCAGGGATCACTGCTTTTTACTTGTTATGGGGAAGTACCTTGCACATTTGGGCCACTTGAAAATAAAATAAGATAAATAAAATAATAAATAAAATAAATAAATAAATAAATGTTACCCCTCTGTAAAATGAGGAGACATTACAGATCTGCCTATCAGGGGCGGCGTGAGGCTAAGCTAATTAGCATTTGTAAAGCACTATGCCTCCAATTGGAAGTTGCGGTACAACTACAGTCTTTTACGAGCAAGGATGCATTGGAACAGTGCTACTGTGATTTGCTCAGAATGGCGATGAGTTACCGCAGTTTCCTACCCTCCTTCTCTTGGGATATATGGCAACGGTAATGTGTGTTGTCACATTCACATTAGCACATGCTCTTGTGTCTGCGAAATGCTCTCTGCTCCTTTTCTGGCAGCACGGGTGTTGTCCTTTAGCCACTCTGCCTTGGAGTGAGATTACATCAGATCTCACAAGCTGAAGCAGGTTGGACCTTGTCTGTACTTGGAAAGGAAACCTCCAAGGAAAGTCCAAGTGCTGCAGAGGGAGGTACTGGTGATTTAGCCAAGGTTGCTTGTCCCTCTAAAGCTCTGATCCAGTGAACCATGTAAGCATGTACTTAGCTTTAAGCATGAGAGTCGTAGCCCCACCCCCTTGAGTTCAAGAATGGAACCAGAATCAATCCAGCTCCCATTGAGTTCACTGGAACAACTCACATGCTTAAAACTAGGCTCATACCTGAGTAATCTAAACTTCCCGCTGCACTTTCCCCTTCCCTGTCTCTCAAACGGGGCTGGAACATTGCAATGCACCGTGAAACAGCTGCCGCAATCCCAAGAGACGCAGCCTGCAGAGCACTTAGGGTTCATGGGGACGAGAAGCACTGTGGGAATGCACATTTCTGTCTGATTGGGGTCCCTCTTCCCTCTCTCTCACCTGTAGCCACTTTCCAGGATGTGGGGTTCCCTGGGCCTCCTCCTGGTGTCAGCTCTCTTCCCCGTCAGGAGAGTGGCGGCTGAGCGCTGCCCACGGATCTGCATCTGCGATAATATAAAGCACCACGTCACGTGTCTGAACAAGAACCTCACGGAGGTGCCCATCACCATCCCACAGGTCAGTTCCTGGGCACAGCGGGGGAAGGGAAGAGTCAGAGGCAAACACAGCACAAAGTGCTCTTAAATTGCTCCCAACACACTTACCGCCGCTGCCACCACCATCAAAGCTCCTCACCCCCCTGACACGTCTGGGCACCAGTCTGATTCTCTCTCTCCCTGCACAGCACTGAACCACACAGGCTGCTGTAGGACAGGGGAGAGGCAGCAGAACAAGATGCAGGCAGGTGTGGTTCATTTCATGCAGATGTCTGGGTTTCCAAAAGATTTGTGCAGTAACCTCGCAGCTTTTCAATGCCATTGATGTGAAAATCTTAAGGGAGGGGTTGAGCCACATGCAGGACAGTTTGCAAGATGAGCTGGTCTGCTCACGGACAGACAGGTCTTCTACCGAACAACAACATAAAAATAACTCAGCTGATCAAGATAAAAAAAAAAAGTTACAATATTTTCTGGCCAATACACAGTCAGGCCCCTCTGAGGTGGTGATTGTTACAGGCCTTAAGCTAAAGCAGAGTCAGAGTCAGATAGCGAAATAAGGAAACAAGGGAAACCCAGATGGTTGCAGGAAGGCGGTGTTGGTGTAGGAGGCACTTTCCCCTCTGAGTCAGTACTGAACTAAGGCTCACGCAGGACGTTAGCGATCGCTGCACTGCAAGAAGCCTGGTTCAGCAGGACGAACGCTCACTATTGAGATCCCATCACAACTTCATGCAGCAGACTGGAGGTGCTCTGGGAAGCGTCTCTTCCAAGTACTGACCAGTCATGAGCTTGCTTGTGAGATTTGGCCAGATCACAGCGATAAAGGCTGCAGAGAGGCCTGCGACAGCCCGTCACTCTGCTGCAGAAGGGTGGGAGAGGTTGTGGATTCCATCTTCAATAACTGATACTTGTGTAATCAACAGGTCACCCAAAAATTGGATCTCCGGGGCAACAACATAAAAGTCATCCCTGGAGGAGCTTTCCTTCCTATCCCATACCTCACCCACTTAAACCTGCAGCGATGCAACGTGGAAAGTATTGAGGAAGGGGCTTTCAGGGGACTAGGACGACTGATCTACCTCAACCTGGCTTCCAACAATATAGCCTTCATCTACCAGGAGTCCCTGGATGGGCTGTCTTCTCTTCAGCAGCTCATCCTGGAGAAGAACCGCATAGAAGAGATAAAGCCAGGGGCTTTCAGCCAACTGGGCTTCCTCAACTTCCTCAACCTTGGCGAGAACTTCCTGGTCTACCTGCCCGATATGGTCTTCCAGGGTCTGCAGCTGATCAAGTGGCTCCGCCTGTCCCATAATGCACTTCATGTCATAGCCACAGAGGCCTTTGCTGGGTTGCCGACCCTGAGGAGATTGAGCCTGGACCACAATGAACTGCAGTCCCTGCCCACAGAGGCCCTGTCAAGGCTGTCGGGTACCACACGGCTGGACCTGGGACACAACCCTGTCACCTACATCGGCGAGGAGGCCATTGAGATGGCTTCACTGAAGCAGCTGTTCTTGGACAACATGTCCCTGCAGGATGTCTCACACAAAGCCTTTGTGAAGAGTCCCCTGCTGCACACAGTCGACCTCCACAACAACCAGCTGCAGGTGCTGCAGCCACTGACAGAAGCTGCTCACCTGAAGAAAATCAACTTAACAGGGAACCCCGTGGTTTGCACATGCTACATGCGGCCCTTCAAGGAGTGGACGGAGAAAGCGAGGGTCCAGGCCGATGTGCCATGTGCAGGCCCTGGCGCCTTCAGAGGTGAGCAGCTGGAATCGCTGAGGTCCATTGATATGAAGTGTGGGGGCCCTGCCCCGGATGAGAAGCGGCTCCCCAGCCCAGCCACCAGGGAGCCAGAGGGAGATGCTAAGACGAAGTGTCCAAAAGTCTGTGCCTGCTCTCCTGATTTCCAGCACAGCAACTGCGAGAACAGAGGCCTCCAGAAGATCCCCAAGGGGTTCCCAGGCAACACCCAGCTGCTGGACCTGCACCAGAACGAGTTCCACTCCATACCCAAGGGATCCTTCCCCGGCTTGAAGAAGCTGGTCTCGCTCCATCTGCAGAGCTGCAAGATCGCGGAGCTACAGCCGGGGGCCTTCCAGGGCTTAAAGAAGCTCATCTACCTCTACCTGTCTAACAACAACATTGCTGCCATAGATGCTGCTGTCTTTGGTGGGGCCCCCCAGCTCAGTTACCTGTACCTGGACCACAATGGGTTCACTCGGATGCCCACGGCGACCTTCAGCCTCCTGCCCAACCTCTTCTCCCTGCACTTGCAGCATAACTCCATCAGCCAGCTGTCAGACAATGACCTGGCTGGGGCAGGGCAGCTACGCTGGGTCTACCTAAGCGGGAACCGTATCACTCGTGTGTCTCCCAGGGCCCTGAGCCCCGCCAAGATGCTAGAGAAGCTGCACCTGGATGAGAACCTATTGCAGGAAGTGCCCACCGGGTCCCTCAGGGGTTTGCCTGTCCTTAGTGAGCTGAAGCTGTCCAAGAATCCTATCAAGTCTATTGCGGATGGAGCCTTCCTCCCTGTAGCCAGATCTCTGCTACACCTATATCTGGATAATATGGGGCTAGAACAGGTGAGAGGGAGGGAGAAAGGCGAGTGCCCCAGCCTAATAAAGCTAAATCCTACTATACAAGTTACCGTTCGGTCACCTCTCCTCCCTGCTCCCACTGCAGGGCACTTCCCTGCAGCACATTCCAGTGTTTCTTCTGGACGAAATGAACGGGCTTCCAACTCAAAGCAATGGCCCCAACACTGGGGCTTGTACCACTTCCCTTGGGAGATGATTGCTCAGCCTGAGACCTCGCTTGGAAGAAAAGCTTCTCGATATTTAGCCTGAATTGCACCTTTGTTCAGTTTTATCCTGTTACTCCTAGTGATTAAGACCCCGCAATCTGCCCCAACAGACCCTCTCCCCCCCTCCTTGGCAATTGCACCTTTCACAGGTGCCAGATCCTCTCCATGTCATAGCCCAGCCAGGTTACAGGCTCTTCATTCGTTTAATCTGTCCTCATTAAGGGCTTGATCCAAAGCCAGGATAGTCAACAGAAAGATTCCTGTTTCTTTCAATGGGCTGTAGACCCTGCCCTAAGCTCCTCCCCCAAGGGTCCTAATAATTGATATTTCTCTTTCCTTCAATTTGTCAATATTTCTTCTTGTTCTGTGAAGACCTGTTCCGAGGGATTCCCCTCTGCTACTCACCTGTTTCTCTCTCCTCTCAAGCACCCCAAATTGCCACCATCCTCCTGTCAGCCAAAGCTCCTTTCAGGCTCAACAAGGCCGCATCCGGGGCCTCCCACGCTGCTTTCACAGCAACTCCCAGCCCTGGGGGAGGAAAGCGCCAAACCTGAGTCCAGGGAGATTGCCTGGCCATTCAACGACCCTGATCGGTCTTACTCTCAAGTCTCAAAATTGAGAATGCAGCCACCACAGAGCCCAGCATTTCTCTTGCTTGCAGAGAAGAAAGTGGAACACGTCCCTGCCAAATTCATTCCCTTTCAATGGAAATTTGGGTACATTCTGAGGTCCCCATAATGCAACCCAAACTGGTTATGTAAATGAAAGGGGTCTTGGTAGTTTTTCATAGCATGAAACCCTTGTTCAGCTACTTGTAACAATCTCTACTCACATGTGACTCCAGAATCCTCAGTGCTGGTTTTCACAGCCCCTCAAAGGAAGTGCCGCAGGAATGGTGGTTATTGAGGTGCTCCTGGAATCTAGAGACCATCCTGAGCATGAGGGACTGAACCAAACCTGAAAACCAGAGGTGGGAAAGCAGAGCAGGCTTTTCCCTTTGTGACTGTTCCAGAGGCTGACAATCTCTGCCACACAGATTAAATTAAAATGGGGCACTGGATCCACAAAGTCTTGCAAGTAGAAAGCACATACTCTACGGCGCTGACCCAACTAAGCACTTAAACACAAATAGCGACCTTGAAAATGACACTGCTCCTATGCTTAAAGTTAAGCACATGCTTACGTGCTTTGCAGGACTGGGGCCTGTTTAAACTGAGATAAAAAATAAGATGACGATCAGCTAACCAGGGACTGAAAAAGCCCCTACAATCTGCTCCATTCAGTGCCTTGCCATTAGTTAAAGGAAAACCTGAGTCAAAAGTGAAAAGCTATATTAAGCGTAACACATCCAGTTGCCAAAAAGACAAAATATCAAATTGAGAAGAGTGTTAAATATAGCTATTAAGAATCACACACGTATGTATATAACACCATACATTTACCCCGCACTTTCAAACACAGAACAGGTGAAATTCCCTGCTACAAAGAGTTTACAATCCAGAAAATAATGCAAAATGAAATACGACACTGACAACTTGAGTCTGATGCAGGTTAAGAGACACAAAGTGCAATATTTCAATATGTGAAGCAGGTAGAGGCTTTCACAGCTATTTAAGGGAATTAATATTTAGCACTAAATATTAAGTACCATTGTGCAGGAGGTCAGACTAGATGATCATAATGGCTCCTTCTGACCTTAAAGTCTATGAGTCTGTGATTCTGTGAATTACATTAACCAATAAAGACCGAGAACTCACTTTACACAGTAACTCTGAAAGTCTCTGCTTCTCTCACAATGAGCTTCTGCACTTCCTTTGTCTCAAATTAGGTCATAAAACTGACCTGTGTGCTGGGAAGTATTGATACAAAGTGATAGTAACTCTAGCCCCATTCCCAGTGGAGACAGGAACCGATGAGAGCGAGCCCACCCCCCACAGAAAGTGCATGCAGATATTTAACTCCGTATTAAAATCATCCACAGCTGTTTTCCTTTGACTAATCAGCCCCATCTCATCATTTGCAGCTTTCCTCACGGGCCTTTGCTGGTCTGGGTCCCAGGATGAAGAGTCTGTACCTGGACAACAACAACATGTATAACGTGCCTGATTTGCGCAGCTTCACAGGGCTGGAGGTCATCAACCTGAGAGACATCCCCTTCCACTGTGACTGCCAGCTCCTCCCACTGCGCAAGTGAGTCACTGCTTAGGTCCAGCAGCCTGGCTGGGCCTGACTGATAGGAGGGTGTGGATCTCTGCTCAGTTCCTGCCAGGGAGACGTTCATACCACTGAAATTACCACTGCAACAGGGACCAAGATTCAACTTTGCTGCCAGTCTTAGCAGGGAGGCTAATCCATGAGAACATTGAAATCCATGAGAGTTAGGTGCCTAAATACCTTTGAGGATCTGGGCCCTCCTGCCTAGAGAGGAGCTTTCCACAGTAGGACCTAGACATATGGGTAGATGAGGGCAAAGAGAAAAGCAAAGGAACTGGCAGATCAGAAAATACCATAGGTCCTCTGGTTGTCTGTCTCACCCAATTCCCTATGCTGATGCTTCCAAGGGAGGCGTAAACGCCACATAACGCGCCTCGTTGTGCTGTAGCCTGCCATGTACTTCTTCATGACCGCAGTTGCTGCTCACCTTATACCCTGAAGTGTGAGGACTGGGAACCCTTGAAATATGTCCTAGTTGGGGTGACTGCGGCTGCGATTCTTACTCTATACAACTGCATTTTTGGGGTATTAAAACTTTCCAAACTATTTGCACATGTGGGGAGACTGAAGTGCCTTGCCTGAGCTGTCCCCCTTCCAGGGGTACACAGAGGGCATCACTCTCCAGGCCCATTAAGCCAGCCCCAAAGTCCCTTTGAACTTGTTAACAGAGCAAATACCCTGGTTTGCCAGCACAGCCATTTGTGCCAGTAATTTGCTAAGTCCACCTGGAGTTTCTGTCATCTCCTTCCTCTGTCTCTTGCTCCATTTTCAGATGGATTGACAAACTGAACCTGCGCGTGGGAGCCACCTGTGGGTCTCCAGCAGAAGTCCACGGGCAGAAGGTGAAGCTTTCTGCTGTCTTCAAAAGCTGCCCAGGCTGGGGTATAGAGAAAGGCAGAAGGGCCCATCCAGACAAAGTCAAGGCCAAAACCAAAGCAGAAAGAAGCCCCAGCAAGGAAAAGAGGTCAGGAAAAGCACAAGCCAGAGGCACCAAGAAGAGCAAAGCATAAGAGGGAGTGGCCCTGCTGCAACTGCTGAAGTGTCTTATCAGCAGTGTGTGGCTGTGGATGCACTTGACCAGCTAGTAGGAAGCAGCTTAGTGAGAGAGAAGCTTTAATGGGCTTTTATCCACGTTGCAGTGAGATTTCGATTACACAGCGGAAAGGAGCAGACCTGACCATAGCTATGGGAGCCTGAGCTCTGGGGTTCTGGTGGGATGGAGGCTGGAAGGGCAGTGTGTGTTGCAGGGGAGGGAATTCAAAGAGGAAATTGCATTGAGAGGAAAAAGCAGATGTGAGAGTTCCTTCTGACAATCCTGTATAGTGCTTTTCATGAGGTGCTTTTCCCCTCCTGCTCCCCCGCTTCTGTGCCAAATCATAGCTTGAGCAATTCCATTTTGTCTCCCTAAGTTCCTCTTGCAGTTTCAGTGGAACATGTTATTGTTCTCTTCCTGCCCCAAAGCGCTGCGTCGTGCTGCTGTGCATTACGTTTCACCCCAGAGGTGGCTGATCTTTAGTGGTGGGGGAACAATCTGCTGTCCCCAGGCAGGGTTTCACGTCACTTCTGATTCAGTGGCCAGCCACTTGCTGTGGAATGCAGCCCGTGCTGCAGAATTGGAGCTTCCAGCCAAAAACAATACATTTCTAGCCCACCTGGTTGAGCAGGTAACACTGGAAACACAAAGCGAGTGTAACACATGCCGTATTGACTTTGTGAGTCTGCAGAGACCCTGAAACAATAACTGTGTGGAAGGGGGGACGCACCCCACTGATCTCACTGGAGCGTCCGGTCTCAAACCTCCTGATGAATACTGAAATGCCAACATTGCTAACTGTCCACTGCTGATGGTTTCAGAAGAAAAGTCCAGTAAATGTACATATCCCACAATCCCCAACCACCCTCTGTACCTTCCCAGGTGTCAACAGCTCCAATTGTCTCCCTGCCCAAGTTCCCAGATCTCTCCCTCACACTGCAACCCAGCAGGTCTGCATCATTAATACAAACACGGCAGCAAATTGAAAATTCATGGATTTAAACCTCAAAATAAACAGCACAGGGGCTACTGTACTGAGTATTATTTATTTTTGTTCAGTAAAGCCCCTATTTTATTTTACATGAAGGGGCTGCAGAATCTCCCATCTCTCCAGAAAAAAAGGAAGCCACACTGCAGCATGTAGGTCCTGCTCACAGCGCACTGGCTGGTGCCTGGTCTACACTGAGTGAGGTGGCAATGCTCTCTGTACCCCCACAGGGAAGAAAGGCTCTATAGCCAATGGGATTAGCTACATGTTGTTGGAAAAGCTACATTTACCCATAATATATGTATCACTGATCCTTTCCAAGGCTGGCAGCAGTTTGACATATTCAGCGCCTCCTTCTGCCCCCTACCATTTCAAAACACACTTAAAGACAGTGAAAGACTTTAAGGGCTGGTGTCATCTGGTTTCTTAGAGGGGGTGTCAGTTACCCACAATCCTTTGCAAAGGCAAAATCATCACCAAGTTTCATGTATTGTTTCAACACCTAGGGCCAGACCGTTGGCTGGTTTATACTGGTGTAGCTGCCCTTGAGCTATACTGATTTACACTGGCTGAGAATTTGGTCTCTAGACTTTGTTCGTGCAGACTGAGATGATCTTGGGAACTGGAGAAGGTACTGATCAGTTACAAGGAATTCTGCAGGGACCTAAACTTCCTTAGCGATCTCTGTTTGCCTTTGGCCATGCAAGAATCACAGGGAAGAGGCAGAGGGCTGCTCAGGCCAGCAAAAGCGTTTCACATAGTGACTCAAGGCTGTGTGTGTGCGCGCGCGCGTGTTTGTTCTCTTGCTCGCTTACAGCAGCGGAATGCTTAGAGCCTATACCATATGGATGTATAATTCTGCAAGAGAATGGCAGGAAAGGACTGGCCTTGTCCTTCCCCAGCACTTCAATGAATCATGTCCCTTCAGTATCACATGCTGCCTGGGCTCTCTGGATTGCTCTGAACAGGTGATGAGGAGAAATGGCAGGTGTGTTACCCCAGAGGACCTGCTCCAATCCCTTTGCTCACAGCTAATATTCCAGTTAGGAGGAAAAACAAACCTGAATATACACTTCCACTAGGGCTGGAGTTTCACACCTCTGCAGCCCCAACAAGCAGTGCTCAATCCAGCATAGTTATCGATTACCGTATGAGAGGCTGGTGTCTGAATGCAGCATGACCAATAAAGTACATCTGCCATGCCTGGCACCCTTTCCAATGGAGGGAGGGCGGGATGGAGAACCTTTTTCTTACACTATAGGCTGTCTAGACTTGGGAAATAGATCATGTTTTGAAACTATCTTTCAGTCACAACCTTTATTTCTAGTGTACGCAGGGCCTAAGTCAGGCTGCAGGGTCCTGCCATTCCAACCACTGCTTCCTGTAGCAGACACAACAGCCAGCTTGTGAGGGCACAAGGAACAACAAAACACTCCAAAATGCTCTACCCCCAGAGCAGAAAAGGGAACCTTAGAGATGATTCAACAGCATCTAAGAACTTTAAGTGGAAATGAAAATCATGTTGAAACAGCATTCTCCATTATCTTATTCTCCTGTATCATATACTTAAAAGACATGAGAGCAAAACACAGTTCTTATGTGTATCACTGACACCTTCAGAGAATTAAAAATAAAAGAATGTTTAAAATGTAGCATGTTAACCACCGACAGAGTTTTTGCCTTTTGCATTTCACTCAAACTAGACTGTAAAACAAAAAAGTGAAATTGACTAGTTTCATTGGCCTATTCTTACGCACTAGCCCAGTGCTGCTGTGTTTGGGGAAACAGATTTTTTTTACATGAAAAGTATTTTACTAAAATTAGGAACAATTTCCAGGAAAGCAGTTATATAAATACTAAGTATTGGGGGGGGAGGGGTGTTAAAGTTACTTGACAGCTTAAGGAAAGAAGCAATGGAAGGAAAAAAGCCAGAACACCCTGAAAAAAAAAAATTCACTTGACAAAGGAGCTAGAACATTTACTACTGCACACCTGAGCATCAGCTTGTATGAAAGTCAGAGCTCAGCATGGGAGGAGTGACTAATGCCACAAGAACAAAGAGTTCTGTGCCAACTGGTGCCAGGCAAAGTTCACCTCCTGTCAAGGTTCCTTCCCCACTCTGAACTTTAGGGTACAGATGTGAGGACCCGCATGAAAGACCCCCTAAGCTTATTTACCAGCTTAGGTTAACAGTAAGCTGCCACCACCAAGTGTGTTCCAAATCTTAGGGGAGAGCCACTTGGAACTCTGCCTTCCCCTAAATATTTCCCAAGTCCCTAACCCCCCCCTTTCCTGGACAGATTTGAGACTAATCCCTCCCCCTCCAGGTCCTTACACCCCTTTTCCTGGGTAGGCTTGAGAATATACCCTCACCATTTAGTCCTGGTGAACACAGATCCAAAACCCTTGGATCTTAAAACGATAAAAAATTGATCAGGTTCTTAAAAGAAGAATTTTATTAAAAGAAAAGGTAAAGTTCATCTCTGTAAAATCAGGATGGAAAACAACTTTATAGGGTAATCAGATTGAAAGAGCCCAGAAGAACCCTCTCTAGCCTTAGGTTCAAAGTTACAGCAAACAGAAGTAAACCGTCTAGCAAAAGGAATATTTACAAGTTGAGAAAACAAAGATAAAACTAACACACCTTGTGCCTGGCTGTTACTTACAAGTTTGAAATATGAGAGATTTTTGCAGAAAGATTTGGAGAACATGGATTGATGTCCGGTCCCTCTTAGTCCCAAGAGCAACCACCACCAAAACATAGAGCACAAACAAAAGCCTTCCCCTCTCCTCCAGGATTTGAAAGTATCTTCTCCCTTTACTGGTCCTTTGGATCAGGCATCAGCCAGGTTACCTGAGCTTCTTAACCCTTTACAGGTAAAAGGATTTTGGTGCCTCTGGCCAGGAGGGATTTTATAGAATTGTACACAGGAGGGTTGTTACCCTTCCCTGTATAGTTATGACACCTCCCCTACACTCACTCCATCCTAGCTGGATGCTCCATTTGCTGGGTGTACATGCACATCCTTCATGTCACCATGATTGAGGACTTGACTTGGGGACCCTTGCAGAGTCCTAGAAAGTAATTCTACTAGAGCAGCTGACAAGGAGCCTCCCCTACAGTGCCATGTTGCTAGCAGCTGGCACTTGCTCTTTGCAGATCTTACAAACAAGCAGAGGTTGGTACATGAGGGCTACGATACGACCACCACACCCACACCCTCCTTATTGCTTTCATGTTCAGACTTCCCCTCTCACCTCTTGATCGATGCAGGCATTTTGCTGTTCCCGAAACCAACAGGCAAGTTTTTGACTTTCTATTACATTTTATTTACAAATCACTATGGCACAATTGATTGGTGGAATTTACTCTGGGATTGTAGAAATATAATAATAATAATCATCCAGCAGTATTGTGTGTCTTGAAGTGGGGAAAAGCCAACATAAATACCCTGCTGTCTTCTTCTGGCTGGATAAGATTTAGCTCATCTCACAGCAGGTGAAAAACTTAATTTATGAGTAAAACCAAGAGAGAGTCCCTCCTGTAACTTGTTTTCTATCTCCTCCATTTCCCAGCTGCTCTCTAGAGCCCTCTGATTCCATGTCCATGTCACAGAAAGGATGAGCGAGAGAGGGATGAGCAGCACATCATCGTTGTTACCCTAGCGACAGAAGCCACGTTCCTGACTTACTTGCTCCCCTTGAGACCGCACACTGTGGTTGTGATTCTGCAACTTTGATGCTTCTCAGATCACAGTTTGCAGGCTCCAGACACCAGCCTGAAATGCTAGCAGTCTCCACAATGCAGCAGCAGCTTCCTACAGAGCTCAGAAAGAGTCATGTCTGTGGGCTAATAGGATTTCCCAGACTCAGAAATCCACCCTCAGACTCCAGCCCTTCAGCTAAGTATGAGCTGTATTGCTTTCAGAGGTTGGTGCCTTTTCTGGAAGCTGTGACCTGGGGTTTAAAAAAACAACAACCCCAAAATGGAGCTTGCAGGCACTGCGGATTGTTCTTTTGCAATGATAAAAGGGAGTTCTGACACATTTTGGGAGTGCCCAGCCCAAAGCAACGATGCCCCTTCTTGTGTCCTGCACAGCTTTACTCGGGGCTTCCCCAGAGTGCAGTGCACATCCTTGCTCAGGGCCAGGAGATCCCACCTGAGGGATCAGGGATTAGTCCTCTACCTCCTGCTTTATGCTGCTTATCAGAATGGGAAGTTCTGGGGCTCCGAATTCAACTGCTGACGGGTCGACAGTTTCCTCTTTCACTTGCACAGTGATAACTATTGAGAGATGGAAAGAGGATAAATCAGTCCACCCAGAAATCCTCATTAGCAGTTGGTGTCAACAGCTCCATGGGACCAACTCTGTTCACATGGACACCCAGTGACAAATGTTTTGGGGGTCCCATCAGTCCCATTTCCCAGCAAGCAGGTGCCCACGTCACATACAAATACCAATCCAATTGCCCCCTCTTACTGGCAGCCTCAGCAGAGACCAAGAAGAGAGCAGAACACAGAGTGACATCCAGGGCAGGGGAAGCCTATGCTATGGGTGCTGTACCTGTTCTGGGACTAAAAAGGGCAAGTCAGCCTCCAGAAGCAGCTGTGTCATTCTGGGACCTTTCTCTGGGGAGAGATTCTCACTCTCTCATACAGTCAGAAATGCATCCCCACTGGGACCTGCTGAGGCCGATGAGGGACCCAGCAGCAAGGCGTGTCTCAAATACTCCCAGCATTATGTAGTAGTCGGTTCCTCTGTTTAGAGGCTGCTGGGTATGCTGGGGCTGTGCTAACCCTTGGCTTTCATTGCCATGGAGTTATGCAAACCCCCAGAACCTTTTCTGTGGAAGAGACAGTTAAGTCTTGGCTGTGCTGTCTCCGCAGCCCAGGCCCTAGGGACCTCCTGCCATGTCTGGTAGGAAGGGGAGCAGGCCACAGGATTGCTAATGGCACCCCGCATGTAGGGGAGTGGCTGCAGGCTGGAGTGACTCCTTCTCCTTACTCTCATCAGGTGCTGGCTCCAGTAAGGCCTTGTTTGCAGCTTTTGCTTCGCGCTTTGCTTTTGGGACAGCTGGTTTCTTGGCTGCCTGCCTGAGGGACCGGGTTTTGGCAGACATCTTTTTCCCTTAACAAAGAAGAATAAAGAGCGTTGTGGAAATCTGTCCTTTTTGCTAAACATGTGTTCAACCTTCCTGGGGCAGAGGTGTCACAGGGTGGGGCTAAGCACACTTGACCAGCAAAACACATTCTGATTGGGAGAAATATGACCGTCCAGCCAATCAGAGACACTCCCAAGTCGCTGCTCACTCTGAAGTGGTGGGGAGCCTCTGCAGGGGTTAACTCTCCGCACTCCACATAAACACACACTGAAGAGAGGCAGTGGAAGATGGCTATAACCACCACTCTTCCCATCATCCTAAATATCGAGCTGCAAGTTCTTACAAATTAAGGCTCTGGTTCAGCAAAGCACTTAAGCACCTGAGCAGGCCTACTGAGCTCTGTTAAGTGCTTTGCTTAATGCTCAAGGCCTAGATCCTGAAAAACTGGCAGGGTGACCCTGTATTTGGTGTCTGTGTAATTTTGTTAGTTAGGGCATTATGGCCTTTTTAGACTATAAGCTCTGTGGGACAGGAAATGTCATTTACTATTTTTGTACAGCACCTAGCACTGTGGGGTTGTTGATTTTAAGTGCTCTCTCTCTCTCACACAAACATAGTCTGAGCCCATTAGCTTCTTGTCCATCCCCATAACCATCCTCATCTCCTAACTAATTGTTAGGAGGCTCACATCATGGACTGATTCCAGCTACCCAGACCGAGCTCCCCATCATATCCACGGACAACAGGGAAGCTGCATGTTGCCGATGAATGTGTCAGTCACCTAGAAGTGTTCTCAGAGGCAGGCTGTCCTAGTTTAGAGCCAACAGACACAGCTTAGCATCCTTCCCACACACAGTGCCCAGGTCTCTCCTCAGCAAGACGAGATGCAAAGAGGAATAACGAAGCTATAAACACCCACTGGGCTAAGTGTATCCAGAGTCAGAAAGGGCCCCTCTCCTGCCTGCGGAGAGTCACACCCAAGAGGGTTCTTTTAACAGTTTCCAGCAAATGGGGGAAAAGGAGGGCACTGTGGAGGTGGAGCTAATCAAACTGTCACTCACTTTTCTTTCCATAGGGTTTCTTCTTCTTCTTCGGCACCTCCTTGACTTTCACTGGCGACATGGGCTCTGTCATCAAGACAAGAGGGAAATGAAAGCTGGGATCCAGCAGCAGCAGATAACTGGGATGCCACATTATAAAGCAGATACAAGACCAGCCCAATCCACCAGCCCACTCCCTCTCCCTGAGCCAGCCTGCCACAAAGGCAGAGGGAATAGCTGGCTATAGAGGTGCTGCTAGGCACATGGATGTGAGGTGAGCAGGACAGGCTGGGCATAGCTGGGGACACAGTGCTCCACCAGGGAAGATGGGGTAGTGCAGGGATGAGGCTAGTGATTCTGGGATGGAAGAAAGGGATATGAAGCATGGCAGTGGCAGCCCCTGCTAGTTGAAGAGAGGAGTGACACTCGTGTGAGGTTCACCCTTATCCTAGAGACTGAGGGCCTCAGGACATCACAGAGCCTGGGAAAGGGATGGGGGCAGAGCTGCACCTGCTGCAAGGTTGGGTGGGGTAAGGCTGTACTCGAAGGAAAGAGGGAGTGTACAGCTAGAGGGGAGCACTGAAGTGCTCATGTGATGCCCCATTTCAGCAGGAGCAATCCCACATTGGTTGATGGGATGGAAAACAAAGGAGACTAAAATCCACCTCAAACTGCCTGTCTTCTCTCCTCACCATGCTGATCTGGTTCTTCTGGTCAGTAAGTGAGCCAGGCTAGGGGTGGGAGGTAGGGTGTATGGAGTCCATGTGGGACTAGGGAGATGGTTTCTTTTCCTCACAAGTCACAGAAGAGGAAGTGCAAAGCAGTGGCTCAGAAACCTGCCACCAAATTCAGGGTCACCACGAACAGGGCAGAAGAACCAATCCGTGTTCACCAACCTGGGGCCACTGGTGGCTGCAGCTGGTAGCCCGTCAGCTCACACCAACCTACAGCATAGATATCTGGTGACTCACAGTCCACCCACTGGTCATACTCGCTGTCCCAGCCATCAAAGTGGATGCTGAGGAGGCGGTGGACCACACGCTTTACGGTGGCCACGCAGATAAGTCGGGGCTCCATCAAATCCACTGCTTCCAGCTTCATGCCAGCCTTGAAACCATGGTTTGGGCAGTCCTGGGAAGAGGGAAAACCCAACCCAGGTCACATCCAGGTCAATCCCAAGTCCTAATCAAATATACCAGTGTGATTATGCCTGTAGCTCAGGAAAAGGAGACAGAACACAGTGATGCCTCTTTGGTTTCTCTCAACAAAGTCCATACCATGATACCTACGGGGGACTTCAACTACCCTCATACAAACAGGCCCAATCCCCAGAGAAGCTCAGCCTGACCACAGAGAGGCCAGATGCTAAATCAAGGCGTACAGCTTTGCAGGGTTCGAAGGACGTCCGTCTGAGCCAGCACAGTCATGGGGACCGAGGAAGTGAGATAAGTGTGGCATTATCCCATGACGCCATCATGCTAGTGTGGAATGATTCCTGCCTCCCCATCCAGAGAGGCCTGTATTTCAGTGAAGAGACTGATCCCTGTATGGCCAATCTGTGATGAGCTTGGAGATCCATGTGGGCTTTAAAGAAACGCAAGTCGCCCTAATCAAAAGCTCATTCCATTATGAAATTCAGAGCAAGACAGCACCCGCTGTCATCACCAGCCACCAAGTGCCTTACTTGTTGAGCCTATGGGAAAGAACTCAGGACACATCCACTGATGGGAGCAAAGCCTCCCTGAACAGCCCAGCTCAGAAACTCCCATGTTTGCTCCTCCCAGCATGCTGGGTCCAAACTGGTGTGTCTTCCTTGCCACCGTCCCAGCTCACCATGTTGAAGAGCCGCACTGGCACAGCTTTTGATTTGGTCTTTTCCAGGTAACTTGTCCAATTGAAATTCTTTGCATCATACCCTGCAAAAGTAGAAAGGTCACAGGGCATAAGAGCCAGCTGAAAGACAGAGAGAGTGCAAGGAAGGAGCAGCAGCTCACAAGGCTGCACAACTATCCCCCTGGCACTTCCAGGATGCAACTCAAAGGATAAGAGGAACTGCACCGTTCTGCCAATGCACAGCAGTCCGGGACTCCCTTGCTAAGCACAGATTGCGAACAGCATCAAGCGGTGCAATAGCTTTGAGATGTGGACAAATGTATCCAACAGGGACTCAGCTGAAATTAAACAGCCCCTGTCAATCACCATATGCAGGAGGAAATGGACTTTAAACACATTACTAGGCATCATCTCTCTTCTGCCACCAGGAATGTCAAGGGCAGTGTTGAAAGCAGGAGATCACCCTTATTTTCTGGATCAGACAACCCAGAGGGGGTCTAGAATCCGCTGGCAGTGACAGAGAAGGCAAATTCAGACCAGATTTCGATTTTATTTCAGATTAGGAGCCATCAAATGCTAAACATTCTTTGGAGCAAGACGCGAGAGTAAGGCCAGTTCGAATGGATCAGCTGTTGCAACCTCACCAACCCTGACTCTTCAAAAAAGCAAGCAAGCAGGCCTGGGCCCCATAATTTTGGTCAGTCAAAGCCACATTTAAGTCATCATGTGACCTAAGGAGAGGTGTAGCCCAGTGACCTTAGAGTTCGGGGTGGGGGTGGGAGGTTTCAGAGTCTCACCTTTTGGAGGGGTCAGGTCGATGTTGTTCTTCTGGCAGAAGTTGACAGGAAAGATGGCATGTGAGGAGGCATGGTAACAGAACCAATCAGAGCCATCTGCAGATGCTGCCCCATCAATGCCGATCATGAGATAACCATCCAGCAGGACCTGATAACACAAGGGGAAGGCATGAGAAGAGCAGCTCAACTTGCTCTAAAGCCTTTCATCCTGAAAGATCCCCAAGACATCTATGGTTTGTCTATTGGAGGATCATGCTCCTACTAGTGAAATGCAGCCACCTCTGGGGCAGAGGATGGTAGGTGCTAAACAATGCACAGCAATACACTGAAATGTTGTATCACAGATGGGGGAGTGGTAGCTTCTCCAGCTGAAACTGCAGAAGTTTTAGTCAACAGGACCTAGTGACCTGGAATGGAATTTGACAGGCACACAGGGCTGTTGTCACCGCTCTTGTGAAAAATGCCATAACCTTAAATGGTCAGGAGCTCCGTTTTTAATATCAAAGGACAGTGCCTCCTCCAGCAGCACAGAGCCTCCTCAAGGCAGTGATGGGTCACTGGTTCACCACTGACTCAAGAGGGAACAGCACAACCCATTGACTCACCACCACCACTCCCCACTGTGCCATGGGAGTCCCCATCCAATCACCAACAAGGCCTGACCCTGCTTAGCCTATAAAATATAGCAGGCGTACATGATGCGGAAGCTAACAGTCGCCTATTCGTTCTCACAGTTCCAATCCCTCAAAATGGCTAGCGCCAGACATGGCTTCAGGGGAATATTTCTGGACAAATAAAGAGCCCTCCTGTAATCTCTAGTCAACCTTTTGCTTCAAGTCCCTCCCTTCTTGGTTGTGCGCGGAGACAATTTTCTGGCAGAGAACTAAAAGCCCCCGGTGATGCTGCCTCTCAAGTTATCCGAAGTGGACTAGAGTCTAGAGAAGGAAAAGGCTCCCCGGGATCGTATTGCCCATTGCCCTCCTAAGTGATGCAAGGCGCTCCACAGGGAGCGGGCAGTGATGGGAGAGAATGCAAGATGGGGAAGCCAGGCCATGCAGAATGTAGGAATACACACAGCCCTTCCCCCTAACATTCCCTGCATCCCTTTACTCCTGAAAGCCACACTCTGTATGCTGCGCTGACACCCTCCAGGAGCTGCTGAGGTCTTCTGGGAAAGCAGATCCTCCCTTCTGATTATCCAGGGGCAGAGGATGTGGGAGAAGTGCATAGCATATGTGCTGCACTGGCAAGGAACTCAACCAGCTGCAGGCAAGTGCACTTGTCCTCAGGCAACATATACATATCTGTAAACTGACCCCAGCCTTGAGTGCCCCCACTGCTGAAGCTGCCGGCAGCCTGCTGGCCCCTGAACAAGTGCCCCAACCCAACCTCCTTCCCTGTTGCCTGTGACGTTATTGATATAATCTGGGACCATATAGAACATGGTTGCAACCAAGGTCCTGTAGTGGCACCAAATCTTATGTAAAGGGGGTCATATAAAGTGTCTAAGACCAGGTTATGGGTTGCTGGTTATGATTATGCTGTCTATGTGTATGTATCATTTTGTAGTTGAAGTTATGAGTATTGGCTCTATACTGTCTGTATTTCAAATTTGTGCTGTGCTTCTGGGAAACATCCCAGACAAGTTGGTGTGTTAGCTCTGCCTAGCCTGCTGGATGCTCATTAAGGACCATCAGCTACACAATTGACCCATTGAGAGAAGCAGTCTTGTAACACAGCAAAGTATGCAGGGACTTGTCCATGTGATTGCAGACTCCATTTTGCTGTAATTTTCCACAGTAAGGAGAAAAAAGTTCTTACACCTGGAAAAGCCTATAAAAGGCTGACGCCTCATCTCCATCTTGTCTTCAATCCTGCTTTTTACCTCTGGAGGACTTTGCTACAAACTGAAGCTCTGAACAAAGGACTGATGACCCATCCCAGCAGGGTATGTACTCCAGAGACTTGATTTGAACCTGCAGTTTACTCCATCACTGCTACAAGCCTAAACTAAGAACTTTGCCATTACTGGATGTAAATGATTTCATTTAACCAATTCTAGCTCTCATCTCTATCTTTTTCCTTTTGAATAAACCTTTAGATTCTAAAGGTTGGCAACAGCGTGATTTGTGGGTAAGATCTGATTTGTATATTGATTTGCGTCGGGCTTGATTCTTTGGGATCGAGAGAACCGTTTTCTTTTATTGAGGTGTTGGTTTTCATAACCATTCATCCCCAGGACAAGTGGCACTGGTGGTGATACTGGGAGACTGGAGCGTCTAAGGGAATTGCTTGTGTGACTTGTGGTTAGCCAGTGGGGTGAAACCAAAGTCCTCTTTTTCTGGCTGGTTTGGTTTGCCTTAGAGGTGGAAAAACCCCAGCCTTGGGCTGTAACTGCCCTGTTTTAAGCAATTGGTCCTGAGTTGGCACTCTCAGCTGGGTCCTGTCAGAACCACATCATCATACTGCCTCACTCCCTCAGAACCCTCCCAATACAGGAGCCCTGACTCCTCTCTCACAAGCCCCAGACAGGCCCCCTACCTCGTCCTAACCTCTAAGGATGCGGAGCAGAGGCTCAGATGTCACAGGCTTCGACTGGGTGTTGCTAAGCAATGCTGTAGGCTCTGTCCCCTCTCAGCCTAGGTTACCTTGCACACAGTAGCCACGCAGATGTTGCCCAGATTCAGGGGGTCAATAGCTTCCAATTTCATGCCTTCCTCGAACCAGCCACCCTCAGCGTAAACAGCCCGCACCTAAACAGACCGCGGGGAAAAGAAACTGGGAGTCACCGTCAGGACCATGGCCCGTCTCTGAGTGCAAAGGGGATTCAAAGACCCGGAGGGGCACAGCAGGGTGAAAGAAGGGGAAGGAAAGGTCACCCTGAAGCAGAAAGCTAAATGACTGAAACACAATGGGGGTGGGGGGGGAGATGGAAGGTGCTAATTTGATTAAAACACAGACAAACTAAACCCAATGGAACAAAGAGAAACACTCATATCAAAGAGCCAGCTACCCCAATGCCATCCCCAACCCAGAGCCAACAACCCTCCCACCTCCCATAGAGCAAGCCCTTCCTTCCAGCAGCGCACAAGCCTCTGACCTGACCTCCCTCAGACCTCCCTCATGTTAGCATCCCAAGCCCCCTCCCCAACCAAGCCTCTCAGCTACTCCTCACCCAAGCCTGTAGTCCTGCCTGCAACCTCGAGTCCCTCCATCCTAACCTTGAATGAGCAAACGTCCTCTCCTGCTCCTGACCACGTCCCCACCCCATCCTCAAACATCCCCCATTCCAGCTCCAAGCCCCTACAGCCCAACAGCAAGCAAAGCCTCAGGGCAAGTGAACCCCCTCATTCCAGCCCCGAACAAGCCCACCATGCTGAGTTCTGTGGGCCAGACACTGCTCCACTGTTGCGAGGGAGAAGAGAGTTCAGCATCTACATGGGTTAGAGTCCAAAGAGTAGTGCGGAAGTGCAGGATGGGACCCACCATCTCCTGGCAATGCTTCCCCCCATCCCTTTGTTGGGATATGTAAGGCTTAGGTAGAGGGAAACCGCTGGTGTGTTGACATGGTATTAGGGCATAGAGGCATGGGCAGGCACTGTTTCTGCACTTGATAGATAAAGTGCTACCCCTCTCCCTTCTGCTTGTTAAGGATGATAAGCATTGCAGCTGCATAAGGAATGTGGAGATCTAAGGGCTACTCTCTGTGTAAAGCAGTGTTCTCTCCCCTTTCCTTCCCTTCCCTTCCCAGCTACATAAATGAGCTCGGGGTCATGGCCCCTTCCTCCCTTCCCTGAGAACAGCTGATTAAGGGAATTTGTGGCTGCAATTAATGGAAGAAAAAAAAAAATGTATCTTCAAAGTAAAAATGTCTGTAGAATATGCTTAATGCTTTAAGCAGTAAACAGGGGCAGGGGTAATTATATTCAGTATATAGCTATTAATATTCACTATATGGGCATTCATATTACTCAATAAGGGGCGCTGTAGTGAATGTAGGTAACTTAGATGAAAGGAGTGTGATGCGACTAAGTCAGGGCGTATTTGACAACTGGGTCCAGGGGAACAAGTACTGCAATAAAGCAGCTCATTTACTCAACCCGCCTTTGGGTCCTCCTGCTCCTTTTCTAACAGCCCTCTTTGCCATGGCAGTCTCAAGGTGCGAAAGCTGAGCTCTCCTACCTTCTTGAAGAGGTAGGGGACGGCGTCACAGTAGATCTTCCGGAAGGTAGGATGGTTTGCCATGTCACTGCGCTTTTCTTCTGCCAGGGGAGGGAAATAAGAAAGAAACAGAAATGAGAGCTCTCCTGTGACAGAGGGGGAGCCCTGCTAAGGCACCATCTGATCAGAGGTCAGCAGTGATAAGAAACCGGAAAGCACCAGCTAGTCAGAGGGAGCTGGAAGAAGATGTTCAAAATTACAAAAGGGAAAATGGATCAGTCCCTTTGTATTACCATGTCCTGTATTATGGAAATAAAGGGTCCCTTGAACTCAAAGGATAAATCTACTATCACTAATATGAACTTCTAGACACAGTATATGATAACCAGGTGGAGATGTGCTCTGGGGGGTCAGCAGGAAAAAGGGAAGAACACCTACGCTGAACCTGGATTTCTTTTTTAAAGAATAGCAAAGCATGCTGGCCCCTTTAGGAGTGGGTGCTGCTAGGCTGCCTCTTAATAATAATGAGAAGAATTCTAGGAACTGATGGGAAGAGTAATACAAGAGCCTATGATGCCTCTTGGTCTCTGGACTCCCCCGGGGAACTATACTGCCCACAAATTCCTCTCCTTAAAAGGCCAAGCCCCAGAAAGAGGTGACCTAACGTCACCTGCTCTAATTGCGGCCAGCAAGCTGTCACATAAAGCTCAGTAAACGTATAGCCATTAATAACATCTGTAACTATGCAGGCTAACACAAAGGTACAGCATATCACACTTCAGGGGGAGAAACTGTCTCTTGGGGAATCGAATAAGAAATTACACTTGTACTGGTGACATGCAGCAGAGCGTATCTGGCCAGGTGCATTACACTGGGTTGTTTGGCCTTTGCAACATCTCATAATGGATACTAGAGGGTAGGTTATATGGGCAGGCAGAACCACTCGTTTGCTATGCCTAGAAGCAGGTGATGTGATTTTATCACAACTGGCCCAGCTTGCAGGACATGAGATGGCCTTGTCAGAATCCAGAACCATTCCATGAAAATCCAGGACTAGGGTCAAGTCTAATCTTGTGTCAATGTCTCTCTGTGACCAACCAATAGACAGCAGGCTGGGAGAGTCCTGAGAAAGGCCACATGGATTTGTACCTGTCTTCTTCATGTTGTGGCCCACCCTACGTGACCAGCCCACTGGGTGGATCAGAGTGCTCCACATATGGCACCAGAAGTCATCATCGCTATCCCCATCCTCATAAAGGAGCCTCAGCCGGCCACCAATCACCGTGTCCACCACCGCCATGCGTGTCCGAGACACGTGGGTCTTGTCCACTACTTCCACTCGCATGCCCTGACGGAATGGGTACTTCATGTTCTCCGCCATCTGCGGGGATGACAAACAAACAGGATCTCTCAGAGTCCTTCGTTCACAAATGCTTTATGCAACATGACCCTCTCCACATGCATGCTGATCACTTGGCTGCACGTCAGAGCTGGAAGGAAGGGACACCTTGAGAGAGGGACACAGCAGCCATTCTGAGACTGTGCTGCTGCACAACCGAGGATAAGAAGGGCTGAATAACCAGTCCTAGTGAAAGCCCTGTGAAGATTATAGTTTGGCAGAATGTAACTCCTCCAACCCAAACTGGACCAGGCTCACACCTCACTTCCAGTGAAGGTGGCCATAAGGTCTTCTATAGCCACTTCTGGTCAGAAACTTATTGGAGTCTCTTAATTGACTTGAAGGGGAGTGGGATCAGGCCCTTTGTTTCACACTTCCTAGAAAGACTGAACCTCCAGCAACACCCTCCGACCCCACCACTATCCTGGAGCACTTGTACAGACTGACTAAGGGATTTTATACTGACTCACCGCATCAGCCTGACTTTTCCTTTGGGGGACTCCCAAATTTTGATCAGGCCCAACTAAACCTATCCTTGAGAACATTCAAGGCATTTGTAAAGTCCCTGTCACCTTGGCATATCAAAGCCCAGGGTCTCAGAGCAGGGAGATCTAGTGTCATGTGGCAAAATGCGCATTAGCAACATCTCTACGGGGACGCAACCCCACATGTGCCTTGTAGAAGTTTTTCTCCAGACTTGGGTGTGAAGAAAAAAAAGTATTTCTGTCTGGAAAAGCCTTGGACATGGTAACATTCCAGTCTCTCTCTCTCTAGCTCTTCACTGACTAAGGGTAGGGTTGGTAGTGGCAATTCTCCCCAGAGCTTGTCTCTACCATGGCTCAGTGGGCCTGACAGATTATCCCATGAACAAACAGCTTCATTGTAATCACAATCACCTCAGAAACTATGGGAGACTCTAGTTCAGTGTCTCCAGTTCAATGTCCCTGACTGCCCTGGATCCTGAAGATAAGTGAATCCCATTAAGTTCTTTTTCTGCCTGCCATTTCATGGGATTATTTTCCCCCATCAGAAATTTAGAAATAAACTTTTCAAAACTTGCCAGCAGGGGGAGCCTGCCTTCTTGCTCAGCTCTGACTGGAGTTGCATCTACTAACATCCCTTCCGATTATTAAAAAAAAAAATCTGCCGAATTGTCAAGATCTAAATGACTTTTCACACCCAGTGCTACTGACTGTGTATTTCAGGAGAGCCAGTGACACTAGTCTAGTCAGTTTGGTCTCTCTCTCATTCCCCAGCATGTTGTTGTGCTTCCAAAAGCGAAGAAGGTTTCTATTAAAAATAAACAGCTCATTCACTGAAATAAAACAATTCACATTTAATAGCAGGATTTGCTTGTGTGCGCGCGCACAAAGGAAAACAAAACCCCCACCAATATTTTGGGCCTCCACTGTTTAAGAACATCCTTTTAAGCCCTGTCCATGTCCTGACAGGGACGCAGACAGGCTGACTGGGTCAAAGGAACCTGCACTGCCAAAGGAGCATTCTGTCCTACTTTCCAGATATGTCAGGCAGCCCTTAACAGAAAATGCCCTCCCGCACCCTGCACTATATTTGTTCCCCCTCCCAGTGCCAATGAGTAACAGGAGAGGTGAACAGAGCTTGAACCAAAAGAGAGAGATTCCCTCGACAGTGCTGTCTCCCCCGCTATAAGCTGGATGGATGGTAGAACCTTCCGCTTTACCTTGATGTGGAAATCTACAGGGATGGTCCTTGCTCCCACCAGCCTTTTCATGAGGTACCCCCTCCAGTCTGTGTACTTGGCGTGGATGGCTGTGCAGGAATAGAGATTAACAGTTCATGTTACTTGCCCGTTGCACCTTCATGAGGGCACAACGTTAACAACACATTTGACCCCTTCCCTCCTTTCCAGGAACTGTTGGTCTAAATTCAAGATGTTTTCTTCCCATTCAGATAGACTAGTGATCATTGGTGTTTCACTCACACACGTTCACAGCCACACTGCAGCTATGCACCAGTGGAATGTCAGGATTCTGATGAGCTCAAGGGGCTTTGCAACCATTTGGCATAGAAAGCAGAAGAAAATTAGTTCTTCTTCTTTCTATTATCTTTGCACCAAGGAGCCCCAGTACAGATCAGGATCCCATTGTGCTAGGTGTATAAACATAGAACAAAATGGCAGAAGAGTGCTATTTAGAATAGTGGCTGGTACAGAGGAGATCAGTCAGCCCCTAACACAAGAACCAGGGAGCACCTGATGAAAATTAAAAGGCATCAAAATTTAGAATGGATAAAAAGAAATCCCTTCAACCCAAATGCTCGCTGGAGGTGGGATACTGAGCTAGAAGACATGATCTGTGCCTTGGAAAAACTTACAAACTAAGATCCCAAACCTGCAACTGGATTGACATACATGAACCTGTGCATCCATGCAGGGCCCCACTAATTTCAAAGGGGCTCCTCTTGGGAGCAAGAGTCTGTCCATGCTGATATGATTGCCGGACCAGGGCCCAATTTGGGACATGAGGCTGTATAGATTCATAGATTCCAAAGCCAAAAAGGGATCATTATGATCCTCTAGTCCAGTGGCTCTCATCCTTTCCAGAGCACCCCTTTTCAGGAGTCTGATTTTTCTTGCATATCCCAAGTTTCACCTCACTTAAAAACTTGCTTACAAAAATCAGACATAAAAATACAAAAGTGTGACAAACACACCAGTACTGACAAATTATTGACTCTCTCATTTTTACCATGGAATTATAAAATAAATGAATTTGAATATAAATCTTGTACTTACATTTCAGTGTACAGTATACAGAGCAGCACAAACAAGTCATTGTCTGTATGAAATTTTAGTTTGTACTGACTTTGCTAGTGCTTTTTATGTAGCCTGTTATAAAACTAGGCAAATATCTAGACAAATTGGTGTGCCCCCTGGAAGACCTCTGCATACCCCCAGGGGTATACGTATCCCTGTCTGAGAACCTCTGCTGTAGTCTGACCTCATGTATAACACAGGCCATAGAACTTCCCCATAATAATTCCCCGAGGAGATAGTTTAGAAAAACATCCAGTCTTGATTTAAAGATGATCAGGGATGGAGAATCCACGCCGAGCCTTGGTAAATTGTTCCAAGGTCATAGGGGCCAGGGGAGAAGGTTGGAATAGGCTGTGGAAATGGAAATCATCTGAGTAAGAAGTGTAAATCAAGATGTGTCAATTTCAAACTATGTAAGTAGCATTTAACCACTCCCCTTCCTCCCCAGCATGCCAGAATTCTGCTCTTTCACCAGCACCTCTAGTGAGCTTTCTGGTTGAGGATGGATAGACACAGTTCTTCCTATCACCGTTCAGCACCACTCCTAGTCAATCAGAGGGAGTTGCAGAGAGATCAACGAAAGGAGCTGCCTTCTGAGGACCAAGAGAAATGGACACTTTATAACAGTAGACAGCAGCAGATCTGCATTCCCAAGCGTTACAAACATGACACTGCAGGACCGAACTAGGAGAGAAACCAAGACTGCTGCATATTAAATTAAACACTGGCACCTTCTTCCACAGCATGGCACCAGACAGGCACTCACTCTGTGGGGGTACCAGGATTTTGCTGTTGATGGCACACCAGCCAATGGGGTGAATGTCCACTGTGCCCAGGTTGCACCAGAAGTCATGGCTGGAGTCATTCTCAAAGCCTTCGTAGCGCAACAGCGCCCTGTATCCTGCAGGAGACAAAGAGGGAAGAGATGCATTAAATCTTGACTGTTTCTCTGCTCTGGTTACTTTGTTCCCTACAACGACGTTTTCCAGCGCTACATGAAAATTAGCTTCAATTGACAGGACTTCCACTACTTCCCTTGGAAGACGAGCATAGCTTAATGGAGCTCAGCAACACGAAGTCCTTCCACGAGTCCTGCCAATTTACCTTTGCTTCGGTTCCATCTATTGTTCCTAAACAACTCTTCTCCCTCCTGGCATTTCCCCCTTTCAAAGACCCCGGATGGCTCCCATAGCCCTGTTAAGCTGTCATATGGCCAGGCCAAATAGATTTAGCTCTGTTAAACATTCTTAACATTCTCAGTTACTGATAAGCCTCTCAGAGACCTACCTGCGATCTGGATAACAGAAGCGATCCAGTACACCCGACTGGGGAGCACAGCATCACTATTCAACACTTCCACTTTCATCCCTTTCATCACATCCTCCCACTGCTCAAACAGCTGCACCTGCAAGATTGGGGCAGAAATGAAAGGAGAGGAGAGAAGGGAATGGTAATTATGACCCAGGCTGCATATATTTTGCAGACATAATCTGCCTCTTCCTCACAGAGCTCTGCTCCAAAATGTATGCTTTCATTTAGATCACAGTTATTTCCAGCCGTTAAGGCTCTAAAAGGAACCTATGACAACATGAACCCAGTATAATGAGACAATTCGTTTGTAAGCCTGCACACAGCCTGAAACAATAAGATCTCAACTGTTCAGTTCATCCCAATGGGGTATTGACTTTGAAATCCAAAGATGGCTTTAGCACCCAGATCATAACAAGACTGACACCACCAAGTTGTTCTCTGGCTCTGGGACAAGCAGCAGTGACTGCATAACTTCAGAATGAGAAAAAAAGAGTTTTCCGTACCTCTGGTGAGCTAACTGTGAGCTGGCAGTGCCAGTCCATTAGGACAAGAGTGTTAATCACCATGGCGGGGAGGGGAGAGAGGCAATTGCCCCATGGAAGCTGGCTACCCCAGATAATCACCTGGCAGCTGGACACCAGTTTGAGGTCACGAAGACCACAGTAGGTGCTACTATCATAGTTGCTATTTCATGGAGTGCATGCATGGCAGTACAATGTTGTAGGGGTACGTGAGTAAGGTGGCCAGTGTGCCAGAAATCACTGAAGAACTTGAAGTATTACAATTTCCAAACTGTTTAGGAGCTATCAATAGAACTCATGTGGCCCTTCTTCTCCCACAAGTACATTAGAGGAGCACTGCCTCATGGTGACACCAGCCCCAGTGGAGCAGCATAGCAGGTATCTGAACACGTACATAGGAAGACCACCCAAAGCACACGATGCCACAATATGGAAAAATTCTAGAGGTTAAGAATGGACCAGAGGGAGGGAGAATTATTCTCATAATAAAAATATTGACATGAATGGTGTCTCCACCCCCAGTGTGATCCTAAGTGCATAGCCATTTTTACCATGGCTAATAAAAGCACTTCCTAGTCACACCCACCCTGAGGATGCCATTTCAGCTATATATTTAGCAGGAAGATGGTAGAATGAGTTTTTGGGGGGCTGAGGGCAAGGCAGAGATACCCACTAATCTGCAATGACAGCACAGGGACAAGCACAGCAATTATACCATCTGTTTACTGCATAACATATGTGAAACCAAGGGAGATGACTTCTACGAACAATGTAGCCAAGATGCAGAATTTACTACAAGCTACAGGCAGCTGACTAGGCACACTGCTGTATTTGAAACAGTTATTAATATTAGTACTGCATGCAAATGGTGAAGTACGAGATAGAAGCTCTCTGTGTGTCCACCTTCAAAGTGCTAATGGATAGTGAGAATTCAGTTTTTGCACTAGGACTCCGCTGCACTGGGGTTCAGTTTCTCCCTCAGCGGCAGAAGTGAGTTAGTCATTAGCCCCTTAGCTTAGATCTCAGCTCTGCCACCTTGATTAGCAGCTTTCACTGGTAGTAGCCCCATTGACTAGTATCTGCCCTGAAAACAAAGTAAGAGTGACAGGTCTAGGCCCGTCACATGTACCGTGTGGAAGTTTATGGCGGAAAGCATGGAGGGTGTATTGATGGGCCAACAGCTGCAATTAAGAGACGTTATGCAACGTTGGAGGGAGCACATCCTTGTTTGTATGCATCTATAGAACTCCCGCTTGGGTGAGCGATGTGGTATGGGGAGGGAATTGTAGACAGGAATAATTCAGTGCAGTATTACAATTAAAGAGGATGAGGGGGGCTGTCTAAGTCAGCCAGAGGCTCTTTTATCCAAGAATATTTTTATTGAACCCCAAAGGCTATAGGCCAGCTGCAAGAGTCAGACATAACAGCACAGTTCAACAGATCACACCGAGTGATTTGTTGGAGTCACATTTACACTGTAGCCTTGGCCAGGAGGCCTAATGTTGGGTCAACATAGCAGCCATTTTCTCCTGAGACAGTTTATGTGGTGTTTTCTTTGGGAAACATCTCTTCCATTTGCACTTCTCATTCCAGAAAGAGCTCTGCTTCATTTTCCTGCCCTCCTGGCAGAACCTTCCCTTGTCTCTCATAGGAAACCTCATTTTAACCACCTTCTCAAACTCATACATGAATTCAGAACCCTGACACACGTCTTGTCAGCTCTTCTTCTGGTCCCCGAGGTCTGTGAACCTTTTCACCCCAGTGGATCTGATCAGCTTCCCCCCCAGCCTGCTCAGGGAGGTCTATACTGGTGCAATGGTCACTGAAATGGAGAGTTAACAGCCAAAGCAACAGCACATCCAATATACCAACCAATATGATAAAAGTAAGAATTTCACTTCAGTTTCAAGCTCTAGTTCCTTCCTGCAAGATGCCATCTCTAGTACAAGAACAAAGTAAGGACAGAGCACTGGTATTTACACATCACTTCTAGGAATAAGGGTGGGTGAAGATGCTACTTAATATGATAGAGGTTGAAGAGCAAGGAATGATCCTAACTGAATTAGAAAAGGTGGCTCAGCTCTCTGGCCTACACACAAAATTGAACCAGTTTAAGCTGAATCTGCTAAAATCACACCTTTCCATTAATTCAGTGCAATTCTGTGTGGACATTCCTAAAATCCATTTTACCCTGGCTTACAGATACATCAGTTTAGAACTGGCAGTGTCCACACATGGGGCTTTCACTAGTTTAACACAACAGGGCGTGTCTGTCAGCACACGTTGTGGGCCATCCTTACTGTGGGTCAAAAAGGATCCTGGACATGTCTGTGAGCATCCTTATTATGGGCCAAAAAGGATCCTGCAAACCATCTCTTTACAGGGCTCCTGTCAAGAGAAAGAAGCCATTTTAGCGAGCAAGGGGAGAAAGCTGGCAAGTTTGGAGTAGTGGTTCACACAGATGAGAGCAGACCAAGCTTTGTGAGAGCTTTTGTGGGGGAGGAGGGAAACTATCATTGCCCTAATACTTGATGACAAGATTGAAGGATCTGCTCAGAAATTTTCCAAATAAAATGTTCCAGGTGTGGGAAAAGCCAAGGGCCAAGACTAATTGGTGTCTGATAAATGTAGAGGATTTTACTGCATGTCAACAGAGAGGTCGGGAATAGGTAGTGCAATTACTGTATCCTAAACCTATAGGCTGTATTTTCTTTGCCAATAAAATATGCCTGAGTGTTTTCCATGTTTTTAACAGGAAGGCAGACTGATGGGAAATTGCAGGCAGATAGAGGCAGCAATCAGGTTAGACAGCCTGCACTACAAATGGGGCAGACAGATATAATCTCACATGAATGTTGTGGCCATTGTGCCCAGCAGTAGTTTCCTGCAATTAAAAAGTCTCTTGTTTTTAAGACTTTTTACATTACAATCTCCTCAAGGATCTGCCAAGTTGAGTCCAGCCACATAGTGTGGCTCAGCCAGGCGCTGTGCAGGTCAATGCAGGCATTTCCACTTTGACTGGGAACGGTGGCCTATGAGCCAAAAGGAGGGAGCACAAACAGGTAGAGAGCCTGGGAGGTGACAGAGCAACCAAAACTGCTGAGCTGATGAGGGATTTGGCAAAAGCTGCAGAGGCATGTGGGTGGAGACTGTTAGAATAAGGGAAGGGGGAAAAAATGAGTATTTCCACCCTCATGCAAGGTTATAACTGCACTTTTACATATACTAATGACAGCATTCAGAAGACCCTTTCCCCCACCCCTGTGAAATCAACCTCCCCACTTCCCCAATCAGTACATAAAATGGTAAGAAGGTGCATACCTGCTGCTGTACAGGACCCCATATCTCCCAATTCCTAGTCCTGCCAACTCAGCTTGGCTGTCTTCTCCAGATCCAGGATTCCTGAAAGCTGGCATGGTGGGAAGCTGGCAATGCAACCAGCTGCTCCAGTCCAGCTCCTTGTCCTGCTAGGCCATGGATCTACTGTCCTTCTAAGAGTTCTCCTTACAGTCCCCTCAACAAAGCACTGAATGTTGCCTCCACATTAAGTCAGTAGCAAATCAGGCAGAGTTCATACTAGATCTTTCCTGCCTCCACCTCCTCACAGCACCATCTGACATGCCAAGCGATGTCCACCTTGGCCAGTCTAAACTCAGTTGTCAAGTTATATACTAAACCAGGCTGAGCTGGCCAGGGACCTCTTCCTCTCCCCAGACAGGCATCATAGACCACACATCAGCCTCCAGCCTGTGGCAGCAACCTTGTAAGATGGTCTCCTCTGAGACATGCTGGCAATAGAATTAGCTGGGTTTCAGAAGCGGATGATGTTACTCACTGTGAGAATACAGAGCTCCATAGTAATGGTGTGTGCGATGCTACTTATATGGGCAAATGGATTCCAGCCAACTAGAGCCTTACGCAGCAGAATGTGGATCTTACAGGCAATGACAAGCGTAATGGGGATAATTATTGGGAAGACCACTGGCATCAGCAGGGCTAAGACAACAGGCAAGCTCCATCCACAATGGGCCTGTCTTGATGGAGACTGGCATAGCAGAGAACCAGTGGCTGTTATATGGATTAGCTTGCTTTGAGTGAAGCTAATCCATATGACTGTGGCCTTGGTGCACTGCCAGCAGCGCTGTGTCTGGATGCGATGTGTGCTACGTGTATGCTAGGGGACACTATGGCAGATAGCACAGCCATTTCCTCTAGTCCATGACATGGAGTGAGAAGAACAAAGTAATACCAGAGAAACTAAAGGCATTGTATGAAAAACCACCCACAGCTCAAGTGGGGATGGGGGGGGGGGGAAGAAGACAGAGAGAGACTGTTTCTATTTCTAAGGAGTTTGGGGTTCCCTTCAGCACAACTTGGGAGGACAGAGTCCCATTTCCCTCCCACGCCCCACCTCCACCTCCACCGGCCTCAAGTTATAGTGGCTGGAATTGGTTACAATTGTGAATGGCTGATGCCATTCAATGACATTTCTATCTCAGATAACATCAAGATCCCTGCCCATTTCCCTTCACAGGATTCCAGCATGATCACTAAGGATCAGACTCCTTCCCTCTCAGGAAGCAGAGACAGAGTCTGATATCAAGCTCCTCTATACCATGTGGTTTCCAAACCTCTCTCTCACTCATCTCATGCACGCAGGAAGAAGCCAATAAGCCCAGGTGACACGACACACTGCACACAGGCAGAAAGGCACGGAAAATAAGGAGAACTCACGTGTTTGAAGCAGCTGACAGGGGCAGCCTTGTAACCATGGTCCTGCAGGTACTTTCCCCAGTCAAAGCCCAGGACAAGGGCTGCAGGAAGACACAAGAGAAGAGTGTCAAGGTGAACTGGTTCTGAAGACGATGCACAGCTCCTTCTTCTCCACCCTAACCTGCACTTACCATCTTGTCCTGTCAGCGTTCCATCTGCCAGTTGCCCTGTCCCCTGGGAATGGAGGAATGCCCCAATTTTGGCAGACCATGCTGCCTTGTGCAGGACTTTAGCCTTCTTCGTAGGTGGTTTGCCCTGTGGAAGCATAAAAAGAAGAGGAGGTTGGGATCCAGAGGCACAGGAATAATGTGTTCCTGAAGGCAAGGTGCAGACTCACCTCTCTATCTCTGGCTGAAGGATTTCAGAGGTCATGAAGTTCTTCTACACTCACTGGGCCATGAAGAGCCAGAAACACCATGGATACAGTGCAGTTCTGCCCTCCTCCTCTTTTCCAACCCCTGCAGAGAGCAGGACCCTTAATATGCCCTAGTGCCCCTCAAGGAAGGGAGGGAGGCCCCAATAAGTAGACTGCACTTGCTGGAGGATTATCAGCAGGTGGTTGACACTTCCCCCTACAGGCTACTCCCACTTTGATTTCAGAGGCCACCAGGTGGGTGTCACTCACCTGCAGCCTTGCCAGGATGCTGGCTTTCTTGGAGTTTGAGGAGTAGCTCCTGGAGCAGGAGACGCTGCAGAAGCGTTTGGTCTTCGAAAAGAAAGCTTCCCTTGTGCCCACGATCCCACACATTTCACACACAGCTGGGGAGAGGAAGATGCACAGAACGAGAGCTGAGGGTACAGTTTAACCCTGCTGGCCTGGGCTTGACCCTTGCAATGCTACAGTGCCAGGAAGTGTAACTAATTTGACTAGCCCCAGCAGAACCCTGAGAGCCTCTTGACAGAGCTCAGAGAGCACAGAACACAATCACTGGGCAGTTCCACTCCCAGGGCACGAGTATTAAGCTAAACCACCACACATATCCTGAAGCATTGTACTGCTTTCAGATGGGTACATATCGGTTTCTAATCAGCTAATGTGCCTCTTTGTTGCACGCAGAGCATACGGTACCTGGCTCAGAGCCGCTGTCCTCCATCAATCGGCCTGTAGTGGGCGGATGTAGCGGCAGAGGGGAGGTGGGCAGCTCCCCGGCTTCACGATCTGCCACATCATTATCACTAGACTCATCCAGGCAGGAGCTGCTGTCACTGCCCATGCTGCTGTTGTAACCCCGGAAGCTATCATAACCGCCAAACAAGTCCAAGTCATTGTCATCTTCATCCTCCTCATCGTCATCGTCCTCCTCCTCCATCCACTCCAAGGGTGACGTCTTGTGGCAGAAGGGAGACAACTAGCGGAGAGAACAACTCTTCAGACCCAAGATTTTCAATATACCCTTATGCAGTAAGCCAGGCCTCAGCACAGCAGGGCTGTTCCACGAGGCTTAGGGAGGGGAAACCTGGTGTGGCTGTTAAAGATTCTGTCTAGCAGACCCAAGAGCAAGTGTCCGACTCACTTGGGAGTGTGGGGGGAGGAGGGGAAGAGAACTCCCACCTGCTCAGTGAGTTCTCTTATAATGTTTTACCCATCATACTCAGCATTTCCAGAGAAGAACTCAGTCACAGAAGTGCGGAAAGTGGGGGGCGGGCTATCAGGATTGAGAATGTAGGAGACCTACAGCCATATTAGGGAGAGAGGGTAGTAAAAAGTTGGGGAGGAGGGGGAAGAATAGACAACATGTCCCTTCATCCATTCTTCTTCCCAGTAGTTGAACCTGTTCACTGGCAGCACTGGATATTTCTGGGTTCATGCCAAACCCAGAGGAGACATTTCAGCTTCAGTCACTGAATTCCATGCCACCCCAACATTCCCCAATAAAGCCTGAGACTCGGGGATCAAATTCAGTGCTGAAACAAGGAGGTGCAATTCCTAAGGAACAAATGCACTGCCTTATGTCAGGGCTGAATTTGGCCCAGGAGATGCAGTGGCAGTGACAAGTCTCATTTCCACATATTAAACCTTGAACAGACAGATCTGTATGAAAGAAAGAGTAACATTTCATTTCATCATGAGTTGTTCATGACTATGTCCAGACTTGAAGCTGCTACAGCACTATGGGATTGTTAGTAAGGAGGAGCAAGAGGGTAAAGGGACAGTGAATAAGGCAAGACAAGAAGGGTTGATGACTGCCAGGACTCACTCTAGGCACCAGCAAAACAAGCATGTGCTTGAGGCGGCACATTTCCAGGGGTGGCATTCTGACCATTCACTTCTCAGGAGTTGAGGCTTTCAGGTGTTGTAAGGAAAAGAGAACTCACCCGTGTGCTTACGTGAGATTCACAGGGTTTACTGTACAAGTGCCCAGCAGAAAAGAGAAGCTGAGCGCATGTAAAGCTAGAAGGAGCTCAGGTGCTGGGAACAGAGCCCGGGGCTGGACCAGACAAACTTCTGCGACATCTAATTCTCCTTAAGATCTTGCCATCCTTACTAATGGCACTGACTCCACTGGCTCCGGTGGAATGATTTGCGGGGTAAGGATCACTCAGGATAGGAAGGGTTTGCAGGGCCACTCTCAAAATCCCAATGGAGCTGAAATCAAGAACCTCTCTGAACGCAGACCTCAGTTTCCATAATGTTTGCCTCTCTGGGCTTGAATCCACGTAGGGTTTAAACAGAAATCGGTACTGTTTTCAGGCTAATCAGTTTGCATCAAGCTCAGAAGCTCTCAATCCTGAATTTCGGGGGTGTGCAAGGGGCCAGCACATCTGCAAAGAGGAGAGCATATAGGGGCTAGCACAGATATGTCAGCCATTGTAGGGCCCCTTCACTGGGATATCTCGTAACCACAATGGCTTATAATGTAAGAACGCAATAAGGCACCTGACGGGAGAGCTCAAAGAGCTGGTTTATGAATCTCCAGAGTGACGTTCAGCGTGACAGCTAGATCCCACGTGCATCGACCCTGTCCTTTAAGTGAACATCGCCTGGGACTTGGCAAGGCTAACACAGAGTTCAGGATATTTCACACTCGTACGTCTGGTTGGAGAGATTCCAGAGCGGGTGCTCCTAGGGAAACCTAGGAGACCTGTCCATACAAATAGGCAGCGTACACAGAGGGTCAGGGTGATGAATCCAGCCCCATTTCCACCCCACCAGCACTGCTGGAGCCTAATTTCTCCAATCGTTCTGTATGGCTGCAGCAGGCTGCCCTAGCCAAAGGCACCTGATCTGACAGAGTAGTATCAAAAGACAACATGACTCTAAAGGAACAATGAATGGTCAGAGGGACAGGGCATAAGGGCACGTTGCCAGGAGAGGCAACAGCCTCTCTCTCTCTGTGTCTCTGTATTTCTTCAGCATCCTGATGCTTCCACCCAGATGACTTTGGGAGAAGCAAAGACTCACATGAACGTAACTGTCAGACTCAAACACACTCCTAACAAAGGCTACACCATACGCCATCCTGGGCTCATTCCACGCTACTCTGGAAACAATGAGGTGAGTCAAGGCCAGGCTAACTCCCCCCGCACATTTTTTCTTCCCAGTGTTTGCTCATCTGGGAACCAAGCACTTTCCCGAGCTGCTGTCCACGGCACTGGCTTGCAACCACAAACCCACACATGCTCCCACCTGAACACAGACCCTCTGCCAAGCAGCGACCTGGAGAGACGGGCAGGAGCCCCCTGGTCACAGGAAAGACATGAGGCGCTGGCTCGCCCAACAATTGGCTCTCTCTCCCTCTCCTGTGCGGGAACATCCTAACGAATACAAGATCTGCCAGGGGCATGTGCTTTGCAGGGCTGCGTGGAAAAGTGCAGGGCTGGAGCCTATCTGTCCGGCACTCAACGGGAGTTTCGCCCCAGGAAGGGTTGGAGAGTGAAGACTCCACCATCCTGTTTCCAGCCTTGCTCCTTCCCCGAGCTCATGACAGCCGGTGAGACCCCACACAACATGAGCCCTGGGAGAGCTCCCCTGCGTCAGGGTGTAGCTGACAGTGGCAAGCCACAACAGATGTACAGATCCTGTTCAGACATTCTTATAAACTTCTGGGGAAGGAATCGACAGCAGATTGGCAGGGATCCAGATCAGTTCAGTACCAGGACAGGGTCCTTGTTGACAATGTTTCTCCAGAGCTGGCACGTTTCTGCTCATGGAGGGGATCCAAGGTCAGGAATGGGCCTGTGGTTCCGCTCAGCATATCAGCATCCACTGGGCTGTTGCACTTCACAGCCACGTCTTCATTGTGGGTGCTAGATCAGGGGGGAAAGAGAGGAAAAAGATCCCACTAATGCAGGGCATTGTCCTCCCCTGCCCATCCGGCAAGGCAGAATCTAGGGAAGGCAGGTTGTGTAGTTGGATGTGCTCTATGGGGGGTTTTAAGAGCGGGTCACTTGGTCCTGCAAACAATCGCCCTGTTAACTGTTATGGAAGCAGTGTGCGAAGCAACCGCGGCTCACCTAGCAGGGACGTCACAGTGTGGAAGAGCTCACTGGATGTCAAAGGAGAGAAAACTCAGTCTCGACCTGGGGCAGGCTGCTGTTTACACCTGTTAGGACTCCCCTGACCAGCCAGTAATGCTCAGGAACCCAATCCGATAGTGTCATGCAGGGATCGACAAGGATCTGTGCTGACTTCTCTCTCATGAGAGCAGGATCTGGGCCTCAGGTGGTAGAGAGAGTCCTGGACCCGTGTCACTCTTGCTAGGTGTAGCTGAGAAATACCTTTGGGGGCAGCTCCTCAGATGGTGGGAATGGTTAGAGCTGAAGTCAATGTCAACTCACACCAGCTGAGGATCGGCCACTGCTTTCCTTTGGTCTTTCTGCAGAGCGATCAGAGCCACAAAGAGGGAGGGGGGGTTCCCAAACCCAAGCGCCTTTAAGTGCAGCCCTGCTAGCAAAAGAACATCCAGTAGCTCGTGCGGATTATTGTCTAGTGGCTGTAAAACAAACAAAACAAAAAACCATCCCCAGCATTAAGCGTAATTCACAGCTGCTTGGATGCAAACCCCATTAGTGTTGGGAAAGAAGAAAGGGAGAGATTTAGGAGCTGAATTGTCCAGGTGAGGTTTTTTCATGGCTCTAGGACAGACTGAGTGGCACCCCCAGACCTCATTGCCCTAACCCTCCCCCCACTTCCCTTTTGATTTATAGGATATTTTCTGACCCTAGATGTGAAGCATTGGCTACAGGAGTGGGTCACTGGAAGGAGGGTGGTGATGGGAAAGCAGGGACCGGGGGACATTCCTTCCAATTAAGGTGAAAGGGAAAGACACTAGGAGCCTTTTACGGACAAGGGAGAGAAGCAGGGGAAAGAAACACTCGTGGTTTTTAGACTTTAAGGAGTGAAACTCTCTGATCTCGCTTCCAGTCTGGGTGGGAAGTGAAGTTGGAGGGGCATGCGCTGAAAGAAGAGCAAATGCAAAAGAGATTCTCCATTAATAAGACAAATTGCCCCCAGTAAACCAAGTAACGAATACAAGCCCCATCTTTCTTTTGAATCTAAGAGATGCCCTTGGAATGAGGTTGAAGAGCCATCACCAGCCACTGCTGCAGAGTGGAAAACAACGCAAATCAGGGACTGTGCAAACATGAGTAAAAGCCCCCCCACCCCCCCCACCCCAAAAAAGGGTGGATGGGGGGGTTGCTCGGGGCAGCAAAAAAGCATAGAACCGGCCCTGATGACTGCAAGAACATAGGGTAAGAGGAGGTTTGAACTGGGCTTTGGATAGAGATGAAGGAAGTTAGCGGATAAGTTGTTTCTAAGAGATCATGCAACTGCAGCAAAGCATCAGCCTCCAGGAGGTAGTGCATGGTGAGGGGTGGCAGAAGGATGGAGAGGAGATCAGAAATACCACAGTGGAGGTATAAGGAGAGATCAGGTCCCAGAGATACATAGCAAGGAAGGATCAGCAATACAGTAGTCGCACTGGAGGTTGACTGGTTACTTCAAGGTCACCAGTCCTTTACTGCTCCCCAGTGGTAATGCAGTAGCTTGAACTTTTAGGGCAAGACAGACCCTTCAGCCTCCAATCCCTGCACTCCATATTGCTTTCCCTCCTCCTCCCTCCTCAAAACAAGAGCAGCCAGACACATAGTGGGACACCGTGAAACAGGCTCGGTCCTCGTGTAAACAGATACAACTCCCATTAAAGAACAGGGGGCTTCCAGCTGCTCCCATCGAACCTGAACAGTTCCCCGCAGCGGCAGGAAAACGGGATACTGGTCGCAGCCCTGGGCACGGGCCAGAGCCAAAAGCCGGCAGCGAAGAAGTCCAGGGGTTCAGCGACTACACCCCAGTCCAAAGCCAGGCACCACTTATTGCGCTACCTCGACTGAAGGAGCCTTATCTACCCACAGGCAGATGGGGGCCCGTCACCGCTCCACAAACCAGGCCCTTTTACGAACAGAAATCAGGGGACCCTCTGCGAAGGATCCTCCTCTGGCTGCCCACATCCCTGCCCAGCCTCGTTTGCTGCTGACGGGGGTCCCCTTGAGACGGGGCGGGCTTCCCAGCCACTCCCCTGGGCGGAGCAGTGCTCTGGATCGCGGCATCTCGCCCACTGGTGGGCGAGGCGCCTCGCCGCTATAACGCCGGGTGAGACCCCCCCGTGCTGCAGCGCAAGGGCTCCGGGGCCCCGCGGCGAGAGGCCGGAGCTCCTGTGTCCGGTGGCGGGGGCTGGGGAAGGCAAAGGGATCGGACGCTGCAGCATCTCTCTGCCCTTCCTAGACTCAGTGTCCGCCCCCAGGGACCCCGCCGCTCACCTCACCCCGCTCCTGCTCCTGCTCCATGGCTCCCGCCCGACCCACTTAACAGCTGGTCGCCGCCGCAGCCAGGCACATGCTGCCTTCGCTGACCAAGCCCCGCCCCCGGCAGGGCGTCACTCGCCAGCCATGAGCGCGTTAGCTTCACCGTCCCGCATGTACCGGAAAAGCCTATTGGCTCCTTCCTCCCGGCCAATCCCCGGAGAGATTGCTTAACAACGGAAAACAGCAGGGAACGCGTCTCTCCCGCCGCGAGGCATTCTGGGAGCTGTAGTTCTCAACAGCGGGTAGCCTGGCAGAAGGCCGCCATGTGGCGGGGTCACAGCCCCGCCTTTCAGGCAGGTGGTTCCCGGCGTGCTCCGTCCTTCCGTCTGCGTCACTCTGGCTACAGTCCTGGGCCGGGGGAGGTGCCTCAGGCAGAGCCACCTTCCGTCTACTCCTAGAGGCGGGGCGGGGCGCGCTGGAGGGGAGGTGCGAACCTGCCGCCGGGATGGCTCCTGCCCTGGAGCGCGCAGCGAGTCCTGCCCGGTGTTACCCGCGCAAGGAGCCAGGCTCTGCCCGGGAGGGGCAGCCGTGGGGCCAGCCCTCCTGCGAGTTCTTGTTTTTCTTAAGCGCCAGCGCTTGGGTGATGGGTTCTGCCTTCCTTCTTAAAGCAGCAAGTTTCTAGCCCTTGGGGCTGTGGAAAAAGTGTCACAGCGTGCCATGGGCCCCCCCGCCCCCTCCTCACTCTAGTACAGCCTAAAGACTCAAACAACAGGTGGCGAACTAGAAAACCACCAAATTATTTTCATAGATTCATAGACTCTAGGACTGGAAGGGACCTCGAGAGGTCATCAAGTCCAGTCCCCTGCCCTCATGGCAGGACCAAATACTGTCTAGACCATCCCTGATAGACATTTATCTAACCTACTCTCAAATAGCTCCAGAGATGGCGATT
>NC_133769.1:96970734-96973802 GCF_003597395.2 Chelonoidis abingdonii
CTGTCCTTGGTCTTCCTCTTGCTTCTAATGTATTGATAAAAAGTCTTCTTGTTTCCCTTTATTCCCATAGCTAGTTTGAGCTCATTTTGTGCCTTTGCTTTTCTAATCTTGCCGCTGCATTCCCGTGTTGTTTGCCTATATTCATCCTTTGTAATCTGAGCTAGTTTCCATTTTTTATATGACTCCTTTTTATTTTGTAGGTCATGGAAGATCTCGTGGTTAAGCCAAGGTGGTCTTTTGCCACATTTTCTATCTTTCCTACCCATCGGAATAGCTTGCTTTTGGGTCCTTAATAGTGTCCCTTTGAAAAACTGCCAACTCTCCTCAGTTTTTTTTTAACATCATCTCAGTATTTTTAAAGCCAATCTCCTGATTTTGGATGAGTGGGAGTCATGATTTTTGAACATTTGTTGTGGACTACAGTGCAACTTCCTTTTTTGGTCCTAGTTTTTGTTTGTTCAGTTCAGCACTTAGGTTCTACAAACACTGGTTCACTTGAGAGTGCAGTCAGCCATAAAATCTAGGAAGATGGCAGGTTACTGGGATAACTTTGGGTCAGAGAAGAGTGGTAGCCATCATTAGCACTGTAGTTCCTGTCCTGACTCTTTAAAGGTTGAGACTTTGCAGGAAGGTTAGCTGTTCCCTTCCCCCTTATGGAAGTCCTACACCCTGAGTTTTTACAGCTCTCCCTGCAATAGCGCCTCATTTGAATCTTCTTTAGGGGAAAAGGAGTTGCCCTCACAGTTTGGGACACAGATTTAAATATATTTTTATGATCCACATCTTTGCCCTTCATTTGATAAAATGGCAAAATAATTAACCAATCTTACACTGAAGGATATCATTGGCATTAGCATCACTGAAATGAATAAGCAGTTTACACCTCAGAGCTATTTCAGCTTCTGAGTGTGCATGGGTTTCTGGCTGAATTATGCTGCTTTGTGTTTGGGGGGCCCCCTTCACCTCTGTAGTAGCTAAAGACTTAAAAAACACACACACCCTACTACAGGCTCTGGAGACATTTTACACATCTGTCCCCTGCTACTCCTTCAAACCCTTTGATGGGCATGACTGGGAAGTGCAGCATTAATTCTTATTATAGTCTTGCTGAACTCTGCTTCAAATCAGTGAAACCTTAAATGAGCTGGGGGGTTACCTAATGACAATTTGAGAGTGGCCTTGTTTCCTAATGAAGAAAACCCCACTGTAGAAGTGACAGCACATTGCTACCATTTCATTAATGGAACAGTGAGGGGGCTAGAGGGAAAGAAATTAAAGAGATGTGGAGTAGCCCATTTATTTCTACAAACAAACCAAGCTTAGGAGGTTTCCAGCCCCTTTAAGTTGGAGTGTTTTGCTTTTACTATTTGACAATTAGTGGAGACTGCCAACATCTGCCAGAGGACTCCAGTTCCACAACCTACCCAGGGACAGTTGTAGCTGGGCAAAAAGGAGAGGGTGAGTTACTCCTTATAGCAAAACTGATCTGCTCTGAATTAATTAATTTCACACGCTGTTGGAGTTGACTCAGGCAAACCATAGGCCAGAGGTGGTGGGGCTGGACCGCAAGCCAATATCAGAGCAGAAGTTGAGCTGAACCTTTTGAGCCCAGCTGGGGGGGAAAAATAAAATAGCCTGTTCTGTAGGGGTGGAGAGTGAAAGGTTTCTCTTCTCTCCCCTTTTCAAAGTGGTTCATTCTTCAGGGCAGTAAAATAAAGAGGCAGACCATGTGTGTCTGCTCTAGCCACCTTTGGGTGTTGCTAGTTTCTGAACCTGGGCTTAGCAAAACAGTCTCAAGGAGTTGCATCCTGAGTGGAGGGGTGGTATGTGGTAAGACAAAAGGGGAAAGATTCCAGAATCATTGCCCTAGAACCTCAGTAATGGTAACAGGAAGTTGTTTGGGGATTATTTAAATAACTGCTGCTCCCAGCACCTCTTATCTGGAGACAGCCAGAGATGCTGGTGCAGTTTTCTTCTGATTTACAATAGAAGTACAATATTAGAATAATAGACTTTAAGGTCAGAAGGGACCATTATGATCATCTAGTCTGATGACCTGCACAATGCAGGCCATAGAATCTCACCCACTCACTCCTGTATCAAACTTATGTCTGAGCCATTAAAGTCCTCAAATCGTGGTTTAAAGACTTCAAGGTGCAGAGAAGCTTTCAGCAAGTGACCTGTGAGTTACACCTGTTTAATTCAGAAGAGATTCAGAGCCAGGTTTCCCTGGACGCCTTTCCAATCACCTGAACTCAAATTTGAATGAGTGGAGGCCTTTTTTAAAAAAAAAAAAAATAAATAAATTTAAAAAAAGCCTTCCAAGCTGTACAGAGTCAGAGAGCATTAGAGATTTAATTAGTTTTATTAAAATAGGCTTGTAGGGGAGTATGTTAAACTCTTACTTTGCATTTAAAAATCTGAATCCATAACACCAAGTGTACACTAAGAAATTGTAGTCACTTGTTAATCTTGTTCAGAGGAGCACCTTAGATGAGGTTAGTCCAGACAGTTCTTCCCGGAGGTTGGGATCTACCATTCTGCTCTCCACAAAAGCCTATTACAAAAAGAATAGTTAGAAGTAAAGTTCTTGGAGGAAGACTGCTGCCCATTTGCCAACAACTTTGTTAGACACAGTTAAGCTCTCCAGTTTGATACAGGATGACTTCACCCCATTCCTACTGTAGCCAGAATGGTCAGAAATACTGTGGAGTTGAATGGACAAGTTCCATGCACTATTAGGCTTCCTACATATCATTACCAAGGAGCCTTAGGCTCCAAATGCTAAAAGCTCACTTGGGGAGACTAGAGAGGCAGTTCAGAAAAGGCTGCTCATGTCACCAGCAGATCCATCATATGAGAGTCATGTCACAAGGACAGTGTGTCTGGTACAGGAGCTAGGTTGCCCCCTCCTAGAGGGAAGGCAGGTCAAGCCATGTGGATTGCTGAAGGGGTGGTGTTACGTGCCTAAGTGCTCTGCAGGAACGAGACACACACACACACACACAGTGAGTGATATGGCTTTTAATGAAGGTAAAGAAAACACACCCGCAACGGGGACTCTGCAC
>NC_133769.1:96984222-97075525 GCF_003597395.2 Chelonoidis abingdonii
GTTGCTAACTCAAAGCGGGGAGCGAGTCCAAGGCAGCAAAACAAATTCTGATAAATATAACTTTATGCTAATAGCATGTAAAGCAGCTCATACATAGGCATGTGGGAGCTTTCCCACAACTGGGCTCTCTCTTATGGCAAAGGGCCAGGCTTTTCTAAACACACCGGGCTTCCCAGGCTAAGCGGTTCCAACCGGCTACAAACAGCATAGGCTAGTATACAGCAACCTTTAATAACCTGTCCTCGAGAAGGCGAACAGCCTTAGCTAAACCGTAACAAAATCTTCCGCAGTCCCTTACAGGTGGCATCTTCAGATATCTAGATCAGAGATTAGGGTAAACTCATGGACAAGGAAGCCACTAACAGGTATGTACAGCTTAAGCCATATTATTCTGCATTTGTTCTTTAATAGAGGAATGGAAATGTTACCCACTATTGAAGATTTGTTAACCAAAGTTTTACCAAGGAAACAGAAATACAAGTTCTTAAAGCCAACTCCACCACCAGGCAGGAGAAACAGGTAGATTTTAAAGTAGACTATCCTCACTTGTATTACCAAAGTTAACAAGGATTCATTTAAAGCACATGGCACAGTATTCAAACAGGGATCCTGGGAGACACTTTAGTCCTGTATAATATAGAAACATTTAAGGGGCAGCCAGATAGAGATTTGGGGGATTCATTTATTAGGGGCACAATACAGGTTTATTGTGCAGCTGACTAGGGAGAAGAGTCATCAGGTATAGCATCAACAAGATATGGTCTTCCCATGTTCTAGTTTGGTTGTAAGTTACTTGGGTACTGTCAAGAGCATGCCCACATATATCAGAGGGGCTTGGCAAACCACTTTCTCCCCCACCAATGACCTAGTCCTTTATTGGACCTAGAATATGATCAGTGCTCATTTATGGATATTTCATCACAGCCAATACCAGAGTGCTCTTAAGTAAGAGGTATCCAGAGGATTAGGGCATGTGGTTTAGGTGTCCAGAAGTGACATATTTAGTCTCCTACTTTGTACAGCTTCTAGCACAGTAGGATCCACCCAGATTCTGAATGGGGCTTCTTGGTGCCACCTGAATACAACTGATGAAAGCATCCTACCAGGCAGCAGACTGATTTAATAAGGTCAAGCAAGGAGACTCATCTCACTTTATGAGCATTACTGTTATAGTCTTATTTAGGCTTAAAACTAGCGACAGATGTATGACAGTCATGTTAGTTTTAGTAGTATGGAGAACTGGTTAGACTCACTGTAATACATCAAGAAACATTAAAAGACCCATATTGTTCTTACTAGCAGAGAGTCTTGGTTACAGCTGAGCCATGCCAGGTCCTTGCTGCTGTGGAGCTGGCGGTACACCAAGTCCTTGCTGCCCCAGCAGCCTGTTCTCTTGTACTTCCTGTATGTGTCTGTGGATTTCATGGATCTTCTCAGTTAGCAGATGGTGGTATTCCTCCTAATTTTAAGGAACAGGAGAGAAAGGAAAAAACCTATAGATTAGACAGATTGCTTAAGCAATCCCCTACCAATATGCTGTACATGTGCAGAAGCTGTCCCAATCCTAAATTTATGCAATGAAAGAAAGAGTCAAGGTCAGATACTGTACTGATTCCCTGCAAGTGCCCCACCACCACCATCAAGAAGCTTTTTTGTTGAGGTACAGGAATTAGGTTTCAACATCCATTCTTTATTGCATGTGAGGAAAGCAGACCATTGAAGTAAGTCACTATGAGAAGAGAGTTTCCTTGCTGTAAACGTATGCAAATACTAAGTGAGAAGGATACATGCTTTCCACTCACTTCCCCATTCCCTTTTTAAAAAAGCTTGTGACATACTAGCTTGCATTTTTTGGATCCTCTGGTCATTCACGGCTCTCAGGACAGCTCTATTTCAGATTGGTCTCAAGCCATAGGGTTTAAAGGAACATCAGAAGCTATTTTTCTACACTTTTTTGGTTGTCAGAGTTCTCTTGTTGCTATCACCAGTTCAAGGGCACTGGCGTGGTAATTGAGGTTTTTTGCAGCTGTGTCACCTTGACAGAATTGAGCAGGCCTAAGTAAGAGTGCTGGCAGCTTCATCTAACTAGGGCCTGGTTGACACTATGATTTTAGTTCAAATTTAGCAGTGTTACCTCGATTTAACTCTGCACCCGTCCACACGACAAAGCCCTTCCCCCCCGTCGCCCAACTTAAAGGGATCTTAAAATCAGTTTCTTTACTCCACCTCCAATGAGGGAATTAGTGCTGAAATTGGCTGCCGGGTTGAACTTGGGTTAGTGTGGATGCAATTTGATGGTATTGGCCTCCGTGAGCTATCCCAGAGTGTTCCATTGTGACCACTCGACAGCGCTCAGCTCAGATGCACTGGCCAGGTAGACAGGAAAAGTCCCACAAACTTTTGAATTTCATTTCCTGTTTGGCCAGTGTTGTGAGCTGATCACCACAGGTGACCATGCAGAGCTCATCAGCAGAGGTGACCATGGAGTCCCAGAATTGCATAAAAGCTCCAGCATGGACCGAATGGGAGGTACAGGATCTGATCGCTGTATGGGGAGACGAATCCATGCTAGCTGAACTCTGTTCCAGTAAATGAAATGCCAAAACATTTGAAAAAGTCTCCAAGGACATGAAGGACAGAGGCTATAACAGGGACTTGCGACAGTGCCGTGTGAAAATTAAGGAGCTCAGGCAAGCCTTTCAAAAAAAGAGGCAAATGGCTGCTCCGGGTCACAGCCCCAAACATGCTGCTTCTATGAGCAGCTGCATGCCATTCTAGGGGGTGCAGCTACCAGTACCCCAATCCTGTGCTTTGACTCTGTCAGTGGAGTAGGATGCAACACAGAAGCAGGTTTTGGGGATGAGTAAGAGGTTGAAGATAGCTCATAGCAAGGAAGCGGAGAAACCGTTTTCCCCAAATGGTCAGGATCTGTTTCTCACGCTGGACCAGGAGCCAGTAACCTCTGAACCCACCCAAGGTGGGCTCCCAGACCCTATAGGTGGAGAAGGGACCTCTGGTGAGTACCTTTGTAAATATTAGACATGGTTTAAAAGCAAGCATGTTTAATGATTAATTTGCCTTGGCATTCGCGGCCAGTACAGCTACTGGAAAGCCTGTTAACGTGTCCGTGGATGGAGTGGAAATCCTCCAGAGACATCTCCATAAAGCTCTCCTGGATGTACTCCCAAAGCCTTTGCAAAAGGTTTCTGGGGAGGGCAGCCTTATTCTGTCCTCCATGGTAGGACACTTTATCACACCAGGCCAGTACCACATAGTCAGGAATCATTGCAGAACAAAGCATTGCAGCATAGGGTCCCAGTGTTTGCTGGCATTCAAACAACATCCATTCTTCATCTGTGTTATCCTCAGGAGAGTGATATAATTCATGATCACCTGGTTGAAAGAGGGTGGTTTTATTAAGCGGACATTCAGAGGTGCACACTCCTGCTGGGCTGTTTGCCTGTGGCTGAACAGAAATGTTCCTGGCTGTTAGCCACGTGGTGGGGGAGGGGAAGGGTGAAGCCATCAAAATGTGATCTTGTAACAAAAGCACATGTGCTATGTAATGTTAACAGCAAGGTTTACTGGGAAAGAGTGTACCCATTGTTCTATAAAATGTGCCTAACTACCACTCTCCCTTTTTTCCCCCCCTCCACCAGCTGCATATGTTTCTCCTTCCCAGAGGCTAGCAAAGATTAGAAGATGAAAAAAAAATGCACTCAGGATGAAATGTTCAGAGCTCATGCTGTCCTCCCACACGGGCAGAGCACAGCAGAATGCATGGAGGCAGACAGACAATGTCAGAGTGCAGGAAAGCACAGTATGAACGCGAGGAGAGGTGGTGCGCTGAAGTGAATAAGTAGCGAGCTAAAGATGATAGGTGGCATCAGCTTGCTGACAGAAGGCAGGAGTCAGGGCTCAGGCTGCTGGAGCATCAAACTCCTATGGCTCCAGCATATGGTTGAGCTGCACTAAAGGCAGCAGGAGCACAGACTGCCATGACAACCCCTGTGTAACCAACTGCCCTCCTCCCCAAGTTCAATAGCCTCCTCACCCAGATGCCCAAGAATGCAGGGAGACCTCCAGCCACTCCACCCCAGAGGATTGCCCAAGCAACAGAACACTGGCAATCAATAAGTTTTAAAGTCTTTTCCTTCCCTCCTTCCCCACCCCTCCCAGGCTACCTTGGCAATTATCCCTCTATTTGTGTGATGAATTAAAGGATGCATGACTGTGAAGCAATAATGACTTTATTCCCTCCACAAGCGATGATCAGAGTGGGGAGGGGAAGGTGGTTAGCTTACAGGGAAGTAGAGAGTGAACTGGGGTGGGGGAGGTGTCCATCAAGGAGAAACAAAGAACTTTCACACGATAGCCAGGCCAGTCATGAAACTGGTTTTCAAAGCTTCTCTGGTGTGCAGCACACCCTCTTGTACTCTTTTAATTGCCTTGGTATCTGACAGCAGGTAATTAGCAGCCAGAAGATTTGCCTCAACATCCCACCCCTCCATAAACATCTTCCCTCCAGTGTCACAGGTATTGGAGAGCACACAGCAAGTGGTAATAATGGAAATATGGGTTTTGCTGAGGTCTATCTTAGTCAATAAACTGCACCAGCACACTTAGATGTCCAAATGCACATTCTACCACCATTCTGCACTTGCTCAGTCTATAGTTGAACAGCTCCTGACCACTGTCCAGACTGCCTGTATATGGCTTCATGAGCCATGGCATCAAGGGGTAGGCTGGGTCCCCAAGGATAACAATAGGCATTTAAACATCCCCAACAGTTGTTTTCTGGTCTGGAAAGAAAGTCCCTTCCTGCAGCTTTTGAAACAGACCAGTGTTTTGAGCGTCATGTACTTTTCCCAGCCATCCCACATTGATGTTGGTGAAACGTCCCTTGTGATCCACCAGTGCTTGCAACAACATTGAAAAGTACCCCTTTCAGTTTATGTATTCGCTGGCTTGGTGCTCCAGTGCAAAGATAGGGATATGGGTTCCATCTATCGCTCCACCAGTTAGGGAATCCCATTGTAGCAAAGCCATCCACTATGACCTGCACATTTTCCAGAGTCACTACCCTTGATATCAGCGACTCTGATCGTGTTGGCTACTTGCATCACAGCAGCCCCACAGTAGATTTGCCCACTCCATTGATTCCCAACTGACCAGTAGCTGTCTGGCATTGCAAGCTTCCACAGGGCTATCGCCCCTCACTTCTCAGCTGTGAGGGCTGTTCTCATCTTGGTATTCTGGCATTTCAGGGCAGGGGAAAGCAAGTCAAAGTTTCATGAAAGTGCCCTCACGCATGTGAAAGTTTCACAGCCACTGGGAATTGTCCCAGACCTGCAACACTATGCAGGCCTACCAGTCTGTGCTTGTTTCCTGGGCCCAGAATTGGCGTTCCATGGCATGAACCTGCCCCATTAACACCATGATGTGCACATTGCTGAAGCCTGTGGTTTGTGAGAAGTCTATATCCATGTCTATGTCCTCATAACTCTCGTCACCGCACTGCTGTTGCCTTCTCACCTGGTTTTGCTTTTACAGGTTCTGCATATACTGAAGGATAATGCGCAAGGTGTTTACAGAGCTCATAATTGCCGCAGTGATCTGAGTGGGCTCCATGTTCCCAGTGCTATGCATGCATCCCACAAAGTGGGTATTCACCCATGAAAACTCATGCTCCAAAACATCTGTTAGTCTATAAGGTGCCACAGGATTCTTTGCTGCTTTTACAGATCCAGACTAACACGGCTACCCCTCTGATACTTGACACCAGTGCTATGGCGTCTGCACTGAAAAAAGGCATGAAAAGATCGTCAGAGCAATGGCAGACAGAAGGAGGGGTGACTGATGACATGGCTTACAGGGAATTAAAATCAAGAGGGACGGCTTTGCATCAAGGAGAAACACAAGCAGCTGTTACACAGAATGGCCCCCTCAAGGACTGAGTTCAAAACCCTGGGTTTAGCAGGCCATTGATTTCATGGAGAGAAGGAGGAGCAAATGAATACAAAACAGATCTGGTCTATTTCTTGTTTTGATCCACTCCATCTGTCTTATACACCTTAGGCTAGCAGCAAACAGTGCAGCATGACTGCTAGCCATCATCACCTCCTGGGTGCTCCACAGAAGATGCTGCATTACAATTGTTAGCCATCATCTCCTCCTGGGTGCTTACCAGAAGACTGTGCAGTATGACTGGGGAATGACCTGGCTGAGTCACTTTCATGTCTGCCCAGGCGTCCCTGACCGACCTCACTGAGGTCGGCTAAAAGAGCACCGAGGAGACATTGATGATGGCTACCAGTCGTAATGCACCATCTGCTGCCAAAAGGCAATGAGCAGCTGCTGTGTAGCAATGCAGTCCCATGTCTGCCAGCACCCAGGAGACGAAGGTGACAGTGAACTGAGCAAGCTCCATGCTTGCTATGGTATAGCGTCTGCACAGTTAACCCAGGAAAAAAGGCACGAAATGATTGTCTGCTGTTGCTTTCACGGAGGGAGGGAGAAGGGGGCCTGATGACATGTACCTAGAACCACCTGTGACACTGTTTTTGCCCCATCAGGTGTTGGAATTGCAACCCAGAATTCCAATGAGTGGCAGAGACTGCAGGAACTGTGGGATAGCTACCAACAGTGCAACGCTCCAGAAGTTGATGCTAGTCTTGGTACAGTGGACGCAGTCCGCTGAGTTAATGCACTTAGAGCATTGTGTGTGGGGACACACAATCGACTGTATAAAAACAATTTCTAAAAAAAACAACCTATAAATTTGACCTAATTTCATAGTGCAGACATACTCTAGGACTCTAATTAGGGCTGGATCAGTGACAAAGACTTGGCACAAGCTTAAGCTGTCACCGATACAGATAGACTTATGTTTGGTCTGTACTCTCTGGAGTACTGGTAGCAGAGCTAACGTCACTTACCCTGCTGTTTGCTTGGTCATATTACTCCTGTAGGGGACTGCGGAAGACTGTGTCACGGCCTAGCTAGGGTGTCTCCGCTTTCTCGGCGGCCTTGTGAAAAGCCCCTGCTTGCTAAGTGGCCGGTCATTGTAGGACACAGCATGCTAGTTATAACTTGCTTTTAACTGGTTGAAACCAGTTTGTATGGCCTTAGGCCAAAGGGCGGACATAGCCTGTGGGAAGTCCCTTTTTGCATATGTATGAGTTGCTTTTGTATTGTGTATATATAGCTGTAGGCTCCCGGTCCGCCTTTGGACTCCGACCCAGGCCGAGCTGAGCTTCGGTGCTGGGTTCCCCGCCTAAGTGACAGCAATGCCCATGGTCCCCGTTGCGGATGTGTCACTTTACCTTCATTAAAGCCAAATAACTCACTGTGTGTGTGGGCCTCATCCTTGCAGAGCACTCAGGCACGTAACAGGCATGGAACCTCTAAACCTGCATTCACACTCAGAGTGTTGGGATCTAGGGATCAAGAAAAAAAAATTGCATCTTGACCAATAGTTTGCCACACTTTTACTGGGCTTTGCACAGTTATTTTAAAGAAACTATCCATTTAGAAAACCAAATTTAATGTCTGGAAAGTGAAGATCCTTTACAATTTATCTTGGAAGAGTGATGAGAGGAGAGAAAACAGGGCTTACCTGGAGTTGTTCCGAAGAGCAGACCAGCCACTGGGGTAGATCTCTTGTTATCAGAAGAAACCCTTCCTAGATCACTGCCAGGAAGGACCATGGCTGGTTTCAACAAGCCATTTGTTGAACTAGCAAAGAATAAAAGGCAAAGCCTTAGTGGGATATTCCTCCAGCAGGCAGTAACCTCTTTCAGCTTCTCCTAGTTCTTGCCACTAGTAGCAGCATAACAGGCAACCACTAGTGAATGTTTACAAACTGCACCTGATGAAGTGGGTATTCACCCACGAAAGCTCATGCTCCAAAACGTCTGTTAGTCTATAAGGTGCCACAGGAGTCTCTGCTGCTTTTACAGATCCAGACTAACACGGCTACCCCTCTGATACTTTACAAACTGGGTAATTCAGAAAGGCAGATCATCAGATTAGTGGGGAAGAGTTTTGAGCAGCAAGATTCAGACAATTCCTTAACCAAAGGAAACTGTAGGTAAGTATTTCAGGAACTAAAGTAGTACCATTGGAAGATGTTCTAGTCTGGAAGCAGGGCCAGCTCCAGGCACCAGCAAAACAAGCCGGTGCTTGGGGCAGCACATTTCTAGTGGCGGCATTCTGCCACCAGTCATCATAGGTGCCGACTCCAGGGCATGGGGAAGAGTGCCCTTGCTGCTCCAGCTCGCCTCCGTTCTGCCTGCTCACCTGAGCATGCCACCACTGCTCTGCTTCTTCCCCCTCCCTCTCAGGCTTGCTGCGTGCAAAACAGCTGTTTCACACAGCATGTCTGGAGGGAGGAGAAGCCAAGTGGTGGGGTGCTTGGGGGAGGCAGCAGTGGTGGAGCAGAGGTGAGCTGGAGTGGTTCCTCTACCCCCCCATTACTTGCTGTGCCCCCCCCCCCAGCTCACCCCTGATCCCCTGAATGTGCTGCTGCTCCACTTCTCCCCTCCTCCCTTCCCTGAGAGGGATCAGGGAGAAGTGGCACACCTGGGGGAGTAGGTGGAGCAGTGGTGAGCTAGGGCAGGAGATCAATGGAGGGGTGGAAAATGCAGCACACCTGGGGAGGAGGTAGGGCTGGGGAACATGAAAGAAAAAGGAGGGCACAGCCAAAAATTTTTTTTTTTTAGCTTGGAGCAGCAAAAAAAATCCTAGAGCCGGCCCTGTCTGGAAGACAGGCACAAATCCAGTTGCATCTCTTTTCCAGCATTTAGACTAAAGATTTAGGTCACTAGAACATGAGACACATTGGACAATACACGGTCAGCTGGAATGTGACCTTACTTTGTGGATTCCTGGGAGATGGCCCCTGGAGAGATTGTTCTGGCTGCTGACCATTTGCTTGAGGCCAAGGTAAGCCCGCCATCTGGAGATGCCTGGCCAAGGTGTTTTGTAGGTCTGGAGAGAGCTGGTGTCAAATAGTAGTCTGTACTCCAGACTCTACAAAGAGAATTTCCAAGTTCTACCTCAGCTCCATTCAACAGTGCTGGAAGAGAAACATCAGTAACTAACAAGGCGTGGCAGGGTGAGGGGGGGAGAAAAAGGAGAGAGAAGACTTTGCACAAGACTAGATGTCTTGTTTTAGGCATCTACTCTCCTCCCAAGTGGCCACAAGAACTTGGCCTGATCTTCATTCTATCCCAACCCCTCCCTACATGGCTGTCCTGTCTTCCTCTCATAAGAGAGAAAGATTGGAATCTGTCCAGGAACACTGTTCTGTGAAGCCTGCGGGTCCTCCCCCCAACCCCTTCATTCCACTGGAACTGCCAGAGATAAATTTTACACTAAAAATCCTTCCAAACTGGCAGCACTGTACAAAGCAGTGTATGACAAGGAGTGTAACATCATTTTATAGTTACACCTCTACAGTATGATGAGAGAGAGATTCTTATCTTTAGAGGAATCTAACATGTCAGTTTGAGGACACATGACGTGCTTGGTGGTGTTTATATTCTGGTAGCACCTAGAGACCCTCCAACAAATATCAGGGTCCCATGGTGCTTGACACGAAGAAAACAGTTCCTCCTCTAGAAAGCTTATAGTTTAAACAAATGAGATCAATAATTGTAGAAATGTAACCTAGGACTGGAAGGGACCTCATGACCATCCCTGACAGGTGTTTGTCTAACCTGTTTTTAAAAAGCTCCGGTGATAGGCAGGTTGTGGAATCTAGGTAGTTTGTGCAGGGCTTAAGTTAGATATTAAGAAAATTTTCCTAACTGAACAGTGGTTAAGTCTTCCTTCTGTGATTTAAGCTCATTACTTCTGTCTTCATTGGACAAAGAGAACTATTTATCACCCTCCTCTTTATGTGCCCCCTCAATCATCTCTTGAAGAAAAGTCAATTTTTCCAGTCTTTCCTCATAGCTCACATTTTCTAGACCAAGGGTAGGCAACCTATGGCATGCGTGCCGAAGGCGGCACTCGAGCTGATTTTCCCCCGGTCCAGGGGGCTCTGCATTTTAGTTTAATTTTAAATTAAACTTCTTAAACATTTTATAAGCCTTATTTACTTTACATACAACAATAGTTTAGTTATATATTATAAATGTATAGAAAGACCTAAAAATGTTAAAATGTATTACTGGCAAGCAAAACCTTAAAATTAGAGTGAATAAATGAAGACTCAGCACACCACTCCTGAAAGGTTGCCAATTACTGTTCTAGACCCTTAGTCATTTTTGTTGTTTTCCTCTGGACTCTCCAGTTTGTCCACATCTTCCCCAGAGTGCGATGCCTTGAACTGGATACCGTACTCCAGCTGAGGCCTCACCAGTGCTGAGTAGTGAGTCTTGCTTACAACATACCAATACATCCCAGAATGTTCACTTTTTGGGGGGAGGAGGCAGGGGGGTGCAACAGAACTACAGATGTCTATAACATAGCAGTGATCCACTGTAACCCCCAAGATCCTTTTCTGCAGTACGCCTTCCTAGGTGCTCATTCCCCCCTCCCTCCATTTTGTTTTTGAGCAATTAATGGTTCCTGTCTAACTCTAGTATTTGCATTTGTCCTAATGGAATTTCATGCTGTGTGTTTCAGACCATTTTGAATTCTGCTCCTGTCCTCCAATGTGCTTGCACCCCCTCCCAGCTTGGTATCAACAAATTAAGTGCACTCTCAGTTTGGATAATGGTATAAATATATTGAATAGAACTGCACGTAGGACAGATCCCTGTGGGACCCCACATGAAATGGCCTCCCAGCTTGACTGAGGCATTGATAACTACTCTGAGTAGTTATCCAGCCAGTTGTGCACCCACCTTATAGCAAGTTCATCTAGGCTGGATTTCCATAGTTTGCTTCTGAAAGGGCATGTGAAACAGTATCAAAAGCCTTATTAAAACTGATATACATCACTTCTGCTGCTTCCTCCCTATCCGCAAGGCTTGTTGCACTGTCCAAGAAGGATATTAGGTTGGTTTGACATGATTTTTTCTTGACAAGTCCATATTGACTGTTACTTATCACATTATCTTGTGGTGCTTACAAATTAATTGATTGATTATTTGCACTGTTATCTTTCCAGCTACTGAAGTTAGACTGACAGGTCTGTGTTTCCCAGGGTTGTCCTTGTTCCCTTTTTACAGATGAGTAACTTGCCCTTTTCCAGTCCTCTAGGAGTTCCCAAAGGTCATTATCACTAATGGCTCAGATCTCTTCAGCCAGTTCCTTATGTATTCTAGTATGTATTCCATCAGGCCCTGCTGACTTGGAGACATCTAAATTTGTCTAAGGCCAGACCTATGCTGCAAGTTTACATTGATACAACTATGTTGCTCAGTGGTATGAAAAAACAGAACACTCCCCTGAACAATATAGTTTTGTTAGCATAAGTGGTAGTGCGCACATCACTATGTCAGCAGGAGAGCTCTTTGGGGGTTTAATTATGTCAACAGAAGACAGAGCTCTCCCATCAGCATAGAGTGGCTACAAAGGAGACCTTGGCAGTACAGCTGTGTAGAGTAAGGTCTTTAATGTAGACATGACCTAAGTTGATAGGAGAGCTCAGTCTGAATCAAGCATCTTCACTGCAGTGCTACAGAAATGCAGCCCCCTCAAAGCCCCTCCCCCCCCCCTCCATTCTTGGTCTTCCTCTTTCTTTGATGTTTTTATAAAAATGTTGTTACCTTTTATGTTCCCAGCTAATTTAAATCTCCTTTTGACCCTCTTTGCGTGAGCTTTTTATAGTCATCCTTTGTAATTGGCCCTAGTTTTTATCTTCTGTAAGACAAGAGTTTCAGGTCATTGAAGATCTCCTGGTTAAGCCAGCATAGTCTCTAGCCATACTTCCTCGGTTTCCTTTGCATTGGGATAGCTTGCTCTTACAGCCTTAAAATTGTCAATTTTTATTTATTTGTTGTTTATCTGAAGCATAGACCTTCATTAAAATATAATTCCTCCCTGCTTTCTCCCCATTCCTTCATATCCTTTGTTCATCTCAGGGGCCCCCTTCCACTTTACCCAACCCCCAGAGCCAATCACTCTTTTCATACTGACCTTGAAAACCCATCCCCTAGCCAATCTCACAACTAGACTATGTAGAAATAACAAACTATGAAGCCTCTTCCTCTTTCCTGAGGAGAAGGCAATTGTATAGTAAAGGTCTACAGGTTTCACAAACATCAGCCAGAGAAAAGGCTGCAAGGAAGTGTTAGTGGCTGTACATAAGGAGAAAAATCTCTTTCCCACAATTTGTTAGGGAGGTCAGAGTGTCTTCCAAGCCACATGTTGTCTGTTAGAAATCAACACAGGGCTTTGCCTCACAGTAAGGGTGGTACAAGCAAAAGAAAAACCCAGGTGCCCAACATTAACAGGGCAGCATGAAGAAGTAGCAGCAACACATTTAAGCCTGTCAACAGCAGAGTCACCTTTTACCAAAAGTTAGAATCTCACCCCCGTCTCTGGTTGTGAGCAGAGAAAAGGAAGAGAGAAAAGGTACATACATATCACCACCAGTTTTCTACTATCCTGTGTCTGTCCCCTACTTAGTGTGGTTGTAGATTGTGTGTTTTCATTCTTGACATGCTAGCTTTTTCCATGCAGTGACAGACTTGGAGGGAGCAGGCTAAGGAGGTCTATTTAAATAGTTGATAAGGATGAGTGAAGATTTAAAGATGAAGGAAAGACAGTTCTCTCTTTTAGCCTAGCAACATAGAACAGCCTGGGTTTTAGAGGGTGGAGGAAAAGTACTTAGCAGCCTTGCTATACAAAACAGTTAAATAATCACATCCACTTTTTAAGTAAGATCACAAAAATTAAAAGCTTTCAAGCATAATACCAGAGGGAAAAGACCCACTCTTCAAGCTTTATATTAAAATAATCAATTTACTTAATAGCAGCTCCCTCCTACATTATTCCCATGCTTACACACATTTCCCTCCAAGACAGCTCAGCTATAGAGCCCTGACTTTTCTTTATAAACCAGTTAGCTTTGCTACTAACGCTACCCCTCTTTAGCAAACAATCCTAATCCCAATCAATAAGTAACTGGGGTGAGGGTGTGGTAGAAAGGAGTTACCAACTCATTAGCTAAAGGCTCACAACCACAGGATCACCCACATACCTATTTTGAAGCCAATACAGCTGTATAATTAAGTCTGTCCTGCCCAGGAGTCCCAGCTTACCTATCCACAATCAGATTTGCTTGGGGGAAAAGGTAATAAAAGGGACTGTACTGAGTAATTTTTACATTTACACTATAGACCAGATTAACTATCTGCTCCACATTATTCATGCAATGGCAAATCCTCCTTTGAATCTTCCTCAGCTACATCTTGTGTCAGTGGCTGATCAACGGAGGGGCTCCCAGACAATTCTGATTGGCTGAGAGTGTAGAGTTTTTGTACTGCCATGAGTAAAGCCTCCTCCCCCTGTTTCAATGAGCTCTCTGAAGGTGGATGTCTGTGTCAATGCACAGGCCTAGAGACATCCCCGGGGCTCTGCACAGGTGCAGGGATTTACCTGCCCAGAGCTCATGATAGGACCAGGGTCTAAGCAAAGTGAGGGATTTGGTAGGACAGAACAGTATCTATTGGGTATACGGGAAGTAGGACAGAACAGTAGCTGGGTGGCTACTTCAGCGTGGGTTAGAAGGGAAAGGAATTAAGATGAGGCTTTCCATGACCCTGGAGGGATGGGCTGGTAGGTGCTGCCTTTAATAAATCAATATAAAGCAGCTCTTATCTGTAGCCACTATTTGAGAAAATACAAAGATTTCCTTGTAGCCATATTAAGGGGCTGCCTTGGTGTATTTTTGACATACATCTTGCCTGGGTCAACAATGCTGAGTCGGTTTAGTCTTCTAGCATTAAGTTTATTGGTGAATGTTCTGTTATAGAGAAGAAAGTTTGGCATTTGGGAGGGATGGAGTTTTTCCAAGCTCTGGAAAAAGCTGACTGCATTGCCCAACAACAGCAGCTCAGGCATAAACCCAACAAGTCATAAAACTGTGAGTCTTCTGTTATGTATTTTTACAAAAAGTTTCACTCTTTTTTTACATGTTTGCATCGCATTGGCAGAAACTTGCATTTGAAGCTGAGAAAGGTATGGGCATGTGAATTGCCATACCACATCAGAGCAGCAGTCCATCTAGTCTAGTGTCCTCTCTCTGACTGTTCAGCACCAGATGTTTCAGAAGATGGTGCAAAAAGCACTCCAGTACAGTGGTTCTCAACCAGGGGTACGTGTAATCCTGGGGATATGCAGAGGTCTTCTCCTCATCTAGATATTTACCTAGTTTTACAACAGGCTACATAAAAAGCACTAGCATACTCAGTACAAACTAAAATGTCATACAGACAATGACTTGTTTATATTGCTCTATGTGCTATATACTGAAATGCAAGTGCAAGATTTATATTCCAATTGATTTATTTTATAATTATATGATAAAAATGAGAAAGTCAGTAATTTGTCAGTAACAGTGTGGCAGTGACACTTTTGTATTTTTGTGTCTGATGATATAAGCAAGTAGGCTTTAAGTGAAGTGAAATGTGGGGTATGTAAGACAAATCAGATTCCTGAAAGGGGTACAGTAGTCTGGAAAGGTTGAGAGCCACTGCTCTAGTAGACGCTTATGAACTAATCTGTGTATAGGATAAGTTGTGTGTTAGCCCTTGTCACTTCTAGTTTGGCTTGTGCTCTGAAATATGAGTTCATTATATTGCTAATTCTCTGTTTTCCTTTTTAACATAAACTGTGGTTGTCCTCATTCTCCATTTAAACAGCTGTTCCTTAAGCTTTTGATTTAAATTGTATTTTGTGATAGATTATTGTAGCGTGTCTGTGTGTGTATTTAAAAAAAATCTGAGTTTTGATGCCTGTCTGCCTGTTCTTACATTATGAAACCAGAGTGTCTGATCTTCCTTTTCCAGGCCAGTCCTATTTTATAGATCTCTATTCTGTCCCTTCTCTCAACTGAATGGTCCCAGTCTCTGCACTCTCCTCTCACACACAAGTCTTTCCCTCCTTCTAACCGCTTTTCTTGCCTGTATCTGAATGACTTCACTTTTTGCACCCCCTTGATTTGAGAGATGGTAGGTAAACCTCAACATGATTTGGGGTGAATCAGGGATTTCTATACCAATATTTTCAGTATTTCCATCTCATTCCTTAGGCAGCCTTAACACGTCCTAGCTTTTGTTTTTCTGACTGCTGTTGCAGAGGATTTTCATTGAGCTGTCCACAGTGATGCCTGGGTGTCTCTTTTGAACAGTTAGAGGTTAATGGAGAAGCCAGCAATATGTGTGAGCTGTGCAAGTGATTCCTGCCAAGAGGCATCATCTTGCTGGGTTAAGCCATGTCTTTCAGAAGGCTGAACTGAGCAGAGCTGCAATCCAGGAAGGGATGTAGGTGCTTTTAAGCTCTAGAACACCAGCATTGCAGTCCACAAAGCCTGAGTTAGGCTGGGCTCCCTAAACACTGAATGGGGAGAGAGAGAGAGATCTTAGAATGTGGTCCACAAAGCTAGCATGCTAGGTGGGGAGCCATCTAAGCTAGCCAATAGGAGATGCTGACCAGAGGGGATGTGTGCTCAATCCTGCCCAGCAGCGTATTATCACCTAGGCTCACAAATTTGCAGGGGTGGCAAATTTATAATAGCAGCATTTTTGTAATTGCAGCATCAGTGACGCCGCGATTCTACCGATCATAGCGTGTATTGAAACCACCAATGACAGTGCGATGCCATTTAGTAAACATACTCACGAGAATCCTACATGTTAATAATATGACCAGAAGGAAGAAATTTAAGCAATTCTCAATTTTGGATCCATGCCCAGTCCCGCGCTATAAGCGAAATTGTGCATTCAAGCGAGGGTCCGCTGTACTTGTAATTTTATTTATAATAAAACTTGTAAATGTTCAATTTTTTTCATGATATTTAGATTCATTTTAGTTCATAAGAATTTGTAAAAAAATTAAAACAAGTTCATATGAGGACGGGGCTGGCAATTATTTCAGGGCCTAGGGGTGGCAAAATCATTAATCTGCCACTGATCCTGCCCCTCTCTTGGAGACAGGTGCCTAAGTCCAGGCTGCAGGGAGGCACCTAGCTATGCTAGTGATCTGTGAAATGGGGGAAGATAGGCACTCTGCTGTCTAAGTTGCAGGTGGGACCTGAAACAAAATGTGGGGCAGGGAGAGAGGAGGAGGCCTTCCCTTAGAACCTTCAGCCTAGAATATTCACCTACGCTGTCAGAGACCGCCAGTTCAAGTCCCCCCTCCCTCTGATGAGAAGGGATTTGAACAGGGATCTGCCACCTCTCAGAGGCATGCTCTAACCACAAGTCTATGGAATATTCTCATGCAGGGCTCCCTCAATCTCTCCTACTGAAGTTGTGTCACTTTAATGAAACAATGGAATACTTTGAGACAGAGTTAGAATGACTCTATAACTCTGTGGTTAGGGCACCCAGCTGAGAGGTGGCAAATGGCTGTTCCAATCCCTTCTCCTCATCAGGCAAGGGGGGCTTGAGCCAGGGATCTCCCACATGCTGGGACCCTACCCACTAGGTTTAAGATGATAAAGGGGCTGCTGCTCCTTTGCCTCACGGGCTTTGTGTAGATTCACCTGAGGGGCCAGATCCAGTAGACATTCTCAGAGGCTGTTTATGGGATCAGGCCCCTGCATGTGGCTTGGGCAGCTGAATGCCTGTGTCTTGCTGTGTGGGGCTCTGAGGCTTAGGTAGGCTTAGATAGGCATCCGGACAGCTAGAGTGAGACAGCAGTGTGCATGCCCAGAAGAAAAAGGCTTAGGCACAGGTGAGTTTAGGCTTCTCCAGAGCCAGGCAGCAGCTTAATGGGAGTTCTGTGGATTGTAGCAGTGCCTGAAAATGGGACTTAGGCACCTAAGTCCCTCTTAAAGCTGTAGCCTGGTCTCCAAACCAATGATCTGAGAGACCCCTTCTTCCCCATCCCACACCAGGAAAAACTTCAACTTGAACATGAGGGAGCTGCCAGTAGGTACCTGTGTAGGATCCTTCACTCCGGAATCCTCTCTCCACTCTTTGATCTGCCTGGCAAGCTACAAAACCCATTTACTCAGGCATTTGCAGAGTTCCGGAGATGCCTTCTGGCAGCTTTTGTGGTACAGGCATATTATTAGGATGGAAGACCAACAAATTATGATGCATGTTTGCCAGGGAAATTCTGCTACACAGCCAACAATCACATGGTCACCAAAAGCTTCAGTGGCATGATAAAATCACCAGTGAGGGAAATAAACTGAACCTCCAGCCAGACTGTCTTAAGGACCTAACTAGAAATTGATTCAGGTGGCACTCGATCTCCAAGGAGGCTTTGTCCCTTTGGGATTTGCCATGATGATGGTGGAGATGCCATTTGTAATAGTGCATTTTAGTGGATGTTTATTCAGGTGAAGAGACTGGTCTGTCATGTGACATGATATGAAAAATCTGAATTATATAAAATAGCTGGAGAATAGTAGAAGTGCTTACTGATGTTTTATAAACCTAACCAACTAGCTTACTTAAATCCTGAGTAGAGAATCAATTTCAACAAGCTTAGTTGTGTTCATATGAATTTCCCCACAATAGCCAACAGGTTAAAATTAGGGCAAGAGCGCCAATGGATAAAATTATCTGACCTTCAAACAATGTGTGTGCTTTTTAGAGTGATGTGTTTTTACCTGGTTCTCGTAACTCCAGAATGGCTCAGCAGATCTTGCCGAAGTTTTTGAGCTCTGGTCTGAGTTCAGTCATGAAACATTTCAATTCCAAACTAAAAAAAAGAGAGAATATACAACTAGGTGTTTTGAATGCAGTGGCCATATATGATGACATGCATCTTGCACCCCTTTAAATATTTAATGATAAATGATGAGTGGTATGTTCCTGCTGCTTGTGTAACAAATTGTACACTATGGAGGGGATGGACAGACATCATAAGGGGGGAAAAAAGCAGAGAATTCTATACAGAAGTCTAAACTCGTGGTACTGGCACACAAAGCCTCTGTGGGAATTGTACAGGACCACTGAAAACACACAGGGGGCCTTAACTCACATTTATTGAGCTATCTGCAAATTTTGCTGGATATACCTACAGCAGGTTCTGTCTCTTAGGCAGAAAAACCAAATTAGTCCTTCTAGGTATAGTTCAGTAGGGAAGCTAGCAGGCTTGTCCACGTGAATACTTAGTTCCTAGCAAGCTGTGTATCAATGTACAGTGCACTAGCATGCTATGGACACAGTGTCCCAGTGGGACATGCTCCCACACATTATATATTCCCTAGTGTGTTTAGCCTACTCTCATTTCAAAGCGGGATAGATCAAAGTGCACTATGGAATTTTTAATGCACGGCAGCAGGATCCACATGGACCCATAGTACACAGCAAACTAGTGTGCCATACAGTCACCTCCCAGCTTGCCATGAGCAAAGTGTTTATGTGGACAAGCCCTAGGAAACATGCAGAGTTAAAATGAAGAATGTATGTCAAACCCCAGGAAATTCACTAGCCCCCCAGACCATCTGCCAAGGACACTCTCCCAGCTTGACTTGAAAACTCCTTTAACCACTTATAGTGGGACAGTCAAGTTGTAGGGATTTTGGAAAATGATAGGACACTGGACTAGGTGTCCATTCCCACCTCTGCCACTTGCCTGCTGTAATCTTGAGGAAGTCGTTTCACCTCCTTCCCCTTCCCACCCATGATCTATTTAGAACATAAACCCTTTGTTGCGCACACTATTGTTTACTACATGTTTATTGTGTGCCTAGTAGAATGGACCTCTGATCTCCACTGGGGCCTCGAGGTGCTACTGTAATACAGTAAATAGGAAATTATCCTTCTGTAATCACACTTGGTGCTTGAGGCTTATTAGCACAGCTCCCTTCAATTCCTCTGACACGCACTTATGGGGACTCTTGTGACCACCTGCCTTCACCAGGGAAGAAATCCTCCTCATGCTGCTGGAAGAAGGACTGATTCTGCTGAAGTCAAGTGGCTACCAAGAGTCTCCCATGTTACATCCCTAGGTAGAATCAAGACACTTGAAGTAAAGGCACTCCCACCCTCTTGTCCAGTTCAGTCATTCCAACTAACTTGATGTCAGAATGGTTAAACCTGCTGTCATAAATATAAAGGAAAGAGTTACATAAAATTCCTTTTTGGCAGCTGTACTGAATCGCTTTACCTGTAAAGGGTTAAGAAGCTCAAATAACCTGGTTGGCACCTGACCAGAAGGTCCAATAAGGAAAGAAGATACTTTCAAATCTGGGGGCAGGAGAAGATTTTGTTTGTGCTCTTTTTGTCTGTTCCCTCTCCGGATGGAGAGAGAGCCCAGGCAGGTACAACATCTCCTGAAAACATACCTGAAATGATACATCTAAGATGACAAAAATTGTAAATAAGGCAAGGAAATGCATTACATTATCTTTTGTTTTAGCTTGTGAATTTTCCGTATGCTAAGAGGTAGTTTTATTCCTGTTTTTGTAACTGTGAAGCTGAATCCAGAAGGGAGTCCTCTGTATTTTAAATCTTTTTATTATCCTGTAAAGTTACTTTCCATCCTGATTTTGCAGAGGTGATTCTTTTACTTTTTCTTTTATAATAAAGTTTTTCTTTTAAGAACCTGATTGATATTAGTGCCCTAAAGATAAAGGGTCTGGTCTGTACTTACATGAAAGGCAATTGGTTGGTATATTATTCTCAAGCCTCCCCAGGAAAGGGGGTGAAGGGGCTTGGGGGAATATTTTGGGAGGATAGGGATTCCAAGTGACCTTGCCCTGAATTTTTGTGTAAATCACTTGGTGGTGACAGCAATACCATCCAAGGACAAGGAAAGAAATTTCTGCCTTGCGAAAGTTTTTAACTAAGCTGGCAGAATATAAGTTTAGGACGTCTTTCATGTGGGTCCCCACATCCGTACCCCAGAGTTCAGAGCGTGTATGTGTGGAAACCTTGACACCTGCAAACCTCTGCAATGCTGAGTGATAAGACCTGAGCTTGAAATACAACATGCTGGACAAATGGCGTATAACTTGCTGTAATGCACATTATTACTGTAACAGTACAATGCTGAAAGGCACTAGCAGTAGGTGTGTGTAGTAGCTGCAGATGGCAGGCCTTTAAACTGAGTAACATGGCTGATTAAGGCTACATGATATTTCTTCACAGAAATCTTGACAGTGTGGTGAAGGCTTTTGATTTCCTGCTTCATTTTCTGAGGGGCTGTGCTGCAAGGTACCATCGTACCATCCTCTCAAAGAGGGAGAAGAGAGTTAAATATTGGACCAAATTCAGCTCTGACACAAGCTGGTGCAAAAGTCAGATCTGGCAACACTGAGATGCTGGTTTGTACAAGACCTAGGAAAGGAGACTAATTCAACATCCCCAAATCCATTCTGGGGTTTGAGGACCTAGCTGAATACAGAGTTGGTGAAGTACACTGGATAGCCTGTGCAAGCTTCCCATACACACCATTCCCCTGCCAATGTGCCTCAGGCTTGAAATAGAGGGCCCTCCTTTTGGAGATGGGTGGAAAATTGAATCTAAATGTCACATTTAGGGCTTCCGCCAGCATCCATTTAAGTTACCGGGATGTCTTTCTATTGATTTCATGAGGTCTGGATCAGGTCCTTTGTCCTTAATGTGAAAGAACCAATGAGGGTGCTAAATACTGCCAGTTGTTACTGTGGTTTGTGTGATGTGGGCAGTTCTCCAGTAGGGGCTAGAATTAAACCACTGCACAGAAACCTCTTCTCCTCAAACCAATTTTGCAAACAGCCACAAAATGGCAACAATTTGGGTCACTATCTTTTGGATTAAATTTCAGCCAGTGACCAAAGTGAAAGACTCCATATGCCACAAAACCAATCCCCTGAGTCATTTATTGCCATATATGTTAATTCTTATTCTTTTGTACTTTCAACTAGAAAAAAATGGAAGAATGTTTTCCTGCGACTTACCGGAGAATCTAATATTACAGCCAGAGGTTAAATGGCTGCAGGCCATCGTTAATAGATGCTAGAATTAACTATTTTGGAATGGGGGTAGAAGTTGAGTGACTGAGTCTCCATGTCACAAAAGGGGCTTACCTTTTTCTTTTCTTAGGGTGTAGGCGGGATCATGCAGGCATCCTTTTGTCAAAACCCTTTCATAAGTTGAATTCCTCAGTGTCTATAAGTGAGAAAAATTCTTCACTGTCTCCTCCATGGAGTCTTCCCTCATCATATATTTATTCTTGAAAACACAGCACACACAGATGCAGGGCCAGTCCTAGACCAAATGGTACCCTAGGCAAGGAGCATCTTCCGCGCACCTCCCCTGCAACTTGTTAAACTTTTGAATACCGTTTTTTATTTCATTTGTAGTTCATTTTATGACTTTGATGCATGATTTGCATGCGTGATTTATCCCTGTCATACAAGACGATAAATTTTCCTGCTAGGATTTGTAAATCTGTATTTATTCATGCCTTATATAAACAAATAAAAAAATTAATTTCCTCTAAGCTTATAGAAATGTTTGAATTTTAGGAATAACTGAAATATACTAATATTAAGAAATTGAACTGTGCACCAACATTGGGTGGACCAGTATTAAACAGTGTAACAGTAGATGACAGCCTTAGAATGTTAATCCTAGTCTTTTAGTTCAAAAGTTTGCTTTTCTTGCCTTTGTTCTCGTGAACTGAAGCACAGCATCAGAGAGATCCAAAGATTGGCCAATGGCATTTTCAAGCAATAAAATAGCAATTAATGTCAGTCTCTCATTGGCCATTGTCAATCGAAGAGAAATTTTAATGAGCCTGAGCTTCAAAAAGCTGCGCTCACTGCTTCTATCTGTGACCAGCAGCGTGAGCAGAACTCTCAAAGCTATCCACACATTAGGAAAAATGTCGTTTAGCTCTGCATCATGAATGAATTGGAGAACTAGGAGTGGAGAGTGCTTCCCACATGGCAAAATGTGACAGATGATGTCCAGTTTGACATAGAGACGTCCAAACATTCTCCATGTGTCAGTGTCTGGTGAAGGTCTGTACAATTTTCCTGTCCGCTGGCAGCTTACTAAGGTCATATAAAACCCACAGGTCTTTTTGTGGTGCTTCCTTTGTCATCTCTGCCCTCATAAGCAAACTGTCTCTTCTTCTGATGAATACAGGTTTTGTTAAAGATAGGCTCCACTCCTAAGTTCATCACCATTTCTTTGATAGCAGTGATGGCATTTTCAAATCCATTGTCTCTGTAGGCCACAATGAAATCAAGGCAGCTTCTCATCAAAGTATTAGCAGTCGCAATGGCCATGGACTGAGTTTGTAATGTCTTGCCTACAATGTTTACTTGGAACAAGATATTGTGGCAAACCACAATTGAGAGCAGAATTTGAAGGCAGTGATCTACTTTGCCAGGCTTTGCGCCTCATGTCAGATTCTGGCCTTGGATTTACTCAACTGCGCCAGTTCCACCAGGGCATCATAAACCTCAGTCACTTGGTACCTCTCTGGCCTTATACTGTCAATGCAGCTCTTCCAGAAAGTCATTTAGTGGCTGCACGGTCAGATTTGAAACATTGTCTGTGAGGATCTTCCGCCTGATAGTTGTTCCTGAAAACAGGACGTATATCCTTTGCAGTACTCCGAAGAGAGAGAATGAATCTAAAAAAGATGATGCTGCATCTGACACAACCAGGTTGAGGGAATGGCAGCTGCAAGGCACAAAGAAAGCTCTTTGATTCAGCACAAGAATCCTTGCCACTGTTTCTTCCCTTCATGTTTATGCTGTTGTCACAGCCTTGGCCACGGCAGTCCTGAAGTTTTATTTTATTCCCATTCAAAATGTTTGTAAACAGTTCTGTTAGGCCTTATCCAGTAGAGTCGTCCACAAACCAGTAAAAATCCTTTACTCGGATACAGCCATCTTTGTCATCAACCAATCTTACTGTAAATGACATCTTTTCACTGTGACTAATGTTGGGAGTGCAGTCCATTATTATGGTGTAGCACTTTGCTTTGCTGAACCACATCAATATGTTATCAAGCACCTTCCTTGCTTACAAGGTCAATCAATTTGTTTTGAAATGTTTTGCTGCAGTAATTGTCCACAGCTTCAAGAACTACTCGATGTAGATGGTCATGCATAACATCGTTGTATTTCCAAGGAGCTCTACCAAACTAAGGAAATTACTATTATGTTCAGTGAACAACTTATCTGATAAGTGCCTGAAAAGCCAAATTATTTGCAAGGAAGAGGGTAACTGAGATCAGATGCTCAAGCACGTTCCTCCGATGCTGGGTTTCTACAATAATAATAAGCTAGTTTTCTACGTCTATGCATTTATTCAGCTTGAGTCTGGACTCGACCTCCATCCACTTGGAGTAGGCTGTAAAATGGCTGGGTGACTTTTCATGTTGCTTCAGTGCAGCAGCTAAGAAGTTATGCCAATAATTGTGCCCAGAAAGCACAAGCAATGATTTGCATTCTTGTCAAATATTTTGGAACAAAACCAGAACACTTTGTCAGTTGATTTCAAGTAAATTAGCCAACACCAATTCAGTATCTCACCATTGTCAAGCACTCTTTCACAGTGTGACTTTGAGAAGTGTCACTTCTGCTCATTTACTGGAAATGTCATATCCTTGTATTTGCCCTGTTCGTTCAAAATTGTAAGGTCACTATCAGCAGAGTTTAAGATTCCTGGCCATAAAGCAGGATCTGACGCATTGATTTGTGGTGTGCAATTTTTCTCACCACTGTTTCTGTGAGATCATGAAAGGCTGATTCTTTTTTATCATTTCTTTCCTTTTCATGTAAACTAGATTTTTCTTTCTCATTACTCTCCTTTTCATGTGAGCCACATTCTTCTTTACCATCACTCTCCTTTATGCAGCCAGGAAAACTGGACAATTCTACCTAACTTTTCTCACATTTCCATTCCTTAGCTGCAGGTAAATCTGCTAATTCCTTAGCAAAACGAATTCCATCATTTATGCTTCTCTCCTCAGTTTTTTCTGCACATGAATGATTGCTACTGCCTAAAGCCCAGTCTAGATTGTTCTGTTTCAGATATTTTCCCATCAGATTTTCCCCTTGCTGCAAACTAGATTGCAACTGAATTTTTCACTTCTTATACTGAGCTCCTGAAGGCTTCTTCAGGGACATCTTTTATTTTCTATGGGTGAAAATAGACAGTATTAGAGAGAGCAAAAGTCTACATTCCACAGTCTTAAAAAGTCATCAAACATCACGTGTTAAGGATGGCAAAAGAAGTAACAGTATTTTTTATATTGTTGCATAGATAGGGGTTCAATAGATATCTCTGGAGTCTCACGAAATATATCCTTTATTAGTAGCTATGTACACTTCTCAAGTCTTAAACCACAAGTACACATTCACAATTACACAATAAAACAAGGTTCACAGTATCACAGCTGGGCTGTCACTTCACTTCAGATCATCCTTATATCTCACTGACTGACTGGCGATGCCCTGCCCATAATATATCCCCAAAGGCATGGCTCACAACATTCTAGAAGGTTCAAGGAAAACGCAGTTCTCAGAAAGTCTGGAAGGTTCCATGAGATTTTCTACAAAGGTCCAGAACATTCAAGTCGGTTAGTGAAAAATGAATCCACATACGGATTGTTGAAACATGTTACTTCAAACATTCTATTTTCCCTTTTTTCGCTAATAAAAAAAACAGCACCCTGAGCCTGGTGCCTCCCAAGTCTGGCACTCCAAGCATTCTCCTGGGTCACCTGCCACTAAATCCAGCCCTAGATGGATGCATACACACTCTTTACTCACTCTGGCAGGATTTGCCAGCCTGGCGGTGTGTCATATGGCTTCGGACGCTCTTCATGGCACGGCAAGGAGGGAGGTTGCACTGTCGCACCTCTCAATTTGCCTGTTCCTGCCACTGACACATATGAGCATGTAAGAGGACAGGATTATCAGCAGATAAGTCTGCTCAATGGTCTGTGAGGGGATGTTGGATGGGATGGGATCTGAGTTACTGCAGAGAATTCTTTCCTGGGTGCTGGCTGGTGAGTCTTGCCCACATGCTCAGGGTTTAGCTGATCGCCATATTTGGGGTCGGGAAGGAATTTTCCTCCAGGGCGGATTGGCAGGGGCCCTGGAGGTTTTTTGCCTTCCTCTGCAGCGTGGGGCATGGGTCACTTGCTGGTGGATTCTCTGCTGGTGGATTCTTGAGGTCTTCAAACCACAATTTTGAGGACTTCAATAACTCAGTCATGGGTTAGGGGTTGTTATAAAAGTGGATGAGTAGGGTTCTGTGGCCTGCTTTGTGCAGGAGGTCAGACTAGATGATCATATTGGTCCCTTCTGACCTATGAGTCTATGTAAGAGGAGAATGAGCTGCTGCTGAATGAGACTGCATATTGCTTGGTCTGCCATATGTGCTCCCAACACCATTTCCTCAGGAGCAGCTGGCACCATCCCAGCTTGTTGAACTTGAGGAGCCTGCTGCTGGCCTTTGAGGGAGAAGGTGGAAACACTCACAAATTAAAACCAAAATCACTTTTAAAAAAAAAATCCAATCAATGAGTAACCAGAGGGTACAGAAAATCACCATTGCAACCAGAACATGAATGCAATTGTGCATTTAAAGAAATATCCCACCTGCCCTTACCACTAGTTATCAGAACTAGGAGCCAAAAAGAGGTGAGCTGAAGTAAATGTAGGGCATGTCAGAGCTAATATAACTTGCAGCTTCTTCTGGACCTGGCAATGCAGGCAGTATAACAATGTAGACTGCCCCAGACATACACCCGTTTACCAATATGTGATGTATTCCCACTAGGTATAATGATAGTTGGGAGATAAGTTACACGAGCTTTTACACCTATGTTGCAGGGCCAGGAGAGAGAAGCGTAGCAAAACAAGGAACAAGCAAGAGGGGATTAAGAATGTATGTAGTTAAAAATCACTCCTATCCCCTTCATTTATTCCCAGCTTCTTCACTGTTGTACACATTAGCGACTAGGTGCAAGCAGTTTGGCTAGATTTTAAATCAAAGCTATGCAAATCACCAATTTTAATCATGATTTAAATCAACAAGCAGGAAACAGGTGATTAAAATCAGTAATTTTAATCATGTTTTAATTTGCCCTTTAGCTATTTTCCTAAAGACCAGGTCAATTCATGCTGGTCAGTAGGGGGTCAGGCTGACCTAGGAGAGGCGGCCTTAAAAGCCAGAGGCTAAGTGACTAAAGAACCGCAAATGGGCTTTTAAGACGGAGAGGAGATTCCCCTGCTGAACGAACAAGGTGTGCGTACTAATCTCGGGATGAGTGAGCGAGCTTGTTTGGCTGTTTTTGGTTTTTGGCTGTTTGTTTGTCTTTCTCTTTCAAGTTATTTAAAGTTACAGGATCAGTTGGGAGTGTGTGTGTTGGGGGCTGTTTGAGCCTTTGTTCCCTGTATCAGCCTTGATCATCTTTGAACAGCCTCCATCAGCCTTGGAGAGAAGGCCTTAAAAGCCAGTGGCTAAGCAACCAAGGAGAGACAATAACATAGACTGTCATACCATTGGGGCATTAATCTGGTAGAGCTGTACCACTGCCTGGCGCTCTCAACCACTGACACCTCAACCTAAGGTCAGTCTAGCCCACTGGGGTGCTGGGAAATCTCCCAGGAGGCCCCTTTCCCCATCCACACACAGCTTAAATATATGGGGGGTGTTAGAATCCTGTCTCTTTAAAACTGGCAGAGAAAAGCCTCAGCACTCCACAAAGGGGGGGTCCCTCAGCACTGCCTTCCTTTGGTAGTGCCTGTGTAACCCATGGCTTGTGGGTGTTCTGTCCCAGTAAGTGGGGGTTGGGGGTGGGGAAGAGTCTGCTCTACAGCTTTAGCTAACAACCAGTTGGCTTTTAGCTCATGCAGTAGAGGCTCATGCACTAAGCGCCAGAGGTCCCCAGTTCGACTGATCCTGCTGGTGACCGGGGTCTGTTGGCGTTACACCAGAACTGCAGCATGACGACCCAGAATGTTGCAGACACCGGAGGTGCCCGAGGCAAACAACAGTGATTCGTGCCCGGAGTGCTTTAGCGCCAATAAACACACCAGGGGGAGAAGCAAGCAAAGTTTATTTGAGATCTCAAAGCGGGGCTGGGAGACTTAGTACGCCTCAGATCCAGCCCAGCTAAAACAAGCAGTCTGTTCCTTTATATCCATGAGAACTTTTCTCCATGAAAACTTTTCCTACCGACTGACCCTTAGCAGCACCAGGCCGTTTCCCCTACGCCTTTATCTGTCCGGAACACCTCTAGCAGCATTCAATCTTCACATAAACACTTTCTTTTCCCTCCCCCCCTACACCATCCAACCCGTAGCAGTTACGTAAGCAGAGACAGGGCGAATAAGGTAAACTATGGCTCGCGGCGCTAAGCGCAGGTGCATTAAGTAAACTTGGCCGCGGCAGCTCGTTAGTAAGTTTTCCTTCTGCAAGTTATCTTGTCCTTCTGCTAAAGGTGCACAGGCCTCATTATTTCTGCTTTAGACCAATTAGAACTGTTGCAACTGATAACAGTTGTTTACTCCTGGCCTTTTAGGTCGATTAAAGTTTAAACATGGAAGGACTCTTGCTCATCTGAGGCCTAAACAGGGAGACTTTATATCCTTATTACCTTTTACCTTCTAAGTTACTTAGGATTATCCTTAGTGACACCAACAAGAATGCACTGCAGGCGTTGACTGCTTCTGTCAAATGAAGGGGAGGGGCACTATCACAGTGCCCTGTGAGTGTGGCTCCACAGCAGCTGGGAGATGGGATTCCCTGCTTGGGTAGATGTACATATGCTAGCTCTGCTCAAGCTAGTGCCTGAAAAAATAGCAGTGTGGCCTGGCAGCATGTTGCACACTGATGAATTGAGCCCTTTTTCCTTGCCTTCAAAGCTCTGCATTACTCCACCCACAACTATTTAATTGGACCTTGTGTTTTATGTCATCCCACCACTGCCAGCCTAGGTGCTCCCTTTGTCACTTCTCCCACAGCCAGTTCTAGGCTTTTTCCCACATTGCCCTCTAGCCCCAGAAGGCTGGTTCATGAGACCACCACCTTCTCCTCAGTCACATCTGTTGGGAAGACCCACTTATATCACAAGGCCTACTGGGAACGAGTCACTGTCGGCATACAATGTTGCTGAGGATCCATGCAATCTAACCGCTGTCACCCAATCCTTCATCTGCCACCCCACCCTACTGTATTGTGAACCCTCTTCAGTCTATCATGATCTAAAATTAGATTGCAAACTCTCTAGGGCAGGGACTATCATTTCTTATCTGTGCTGTGAGCAGTGGTGCCAACTCATGATTTTAACTGCAAGCATAGGCACCCTTTACTAGAGAGCCTCTGAACTTTACTGCGAGTGTTCCAGGGGAAAAGCCTGTGTGCTGCAATCTAGCCTTAGAGACTACAACTCCCATGATGCCTTGGGGAAAGAGGAGGCGACTACCTCATACAGGGAGAGACTGCATTAGACTCCATTTTGGGGAAAAGGCGTGGGATTGCTGCTGTGGAGCTGTGTCCATACCAGGAAGTGCTGCTAGGAAGCTAGAAGCTGCTGCTGAGAGCCTGCCGGGGCTTTGATCGAGCAGAGAGTCTCAGGGGCTACTGGTGGCTTCACTGGAGCCAAGGCAGACACAGTTGCTGTGCCTAGCGCTGACTGAGTTGGGCCTGCAGTGAAGGAACTAAGAGTAACCCCCACTCTGGTTTGGGAAAGTACTTGCAAGGGAAGGGGCACAGCAGAGCAGAGCGGCTGAGTCTGAGGCGAGGCAGAGCGATCTTCGCACTGAACCTGGACCCAGAGCTGCTGAGCTTTGGTGGAGCCAGCTCCAGTCGTCTGAGGGGTTGTGCAGCTTGTTGCCTTGGCTGGATTGATACACAAAACCAACAGAGCGCTGTCTCCAGCTGCAGCTCTTCCAGCGCGCCCACACAATAAATAAAACAAGGGTCCAGGACTCTGAAATCCAGAGGAGTGTGCACTGCGGGGTGGGGTCAATGGTGGCAGTGTAAATGCCAGTTAGAGAAGTTTCATTTATTGCTGTATACTATATTTGTTAATTGATTTTATTTGGTTGTCCCCTGTGGATTTAAATTGGTAGGGACATGTAATCTTAGATGGTTATACCCTGATTTTTTAAGTTAAGTAAAGCTGTGTTAACTCTAATGTAAGTATATTGGATGTATATTATTTATAATTGGTATTTTTGAGTTACACCCATGCCACAAATTATATTATGATTATTTATTATTAGAATAGCTTTATTCCTGGAAAAGCAGCAAAGAATCCTGTGGCACCTTATAGACTAACAGACATTTTGGAGCATGAGCTTTCGTGGGTGAATACCCACTTTGTCAGATGCATGGTATTCACCCACGAAAGCTCATGCTCCAAAACGTCTGTTAGTCTATAAAGTGCCATAGGATTCTTTGCTGCTTTTACAGATCCAGACTAACACGGCTACCCCTCTGATACTTTATTCCTGGAGGTTCCCAAGGCACGCCATTGAGTGTGTACAGGGGCCAGCCAGGTGGAGGCACAGCCAATTTTAAATTCCTTTAGGAGTAAAGGGACCGTAGCAGAGGGCTGGATAAAGGATTCTCACCTATCCAACAGCACTACTGGGTTACTCAGGATTGTCTTTAATGTCAACAACATCAGGTGCCCAGGCACACAGGTGAGTGTTGCCTGTTCCTGAGTAACCCAGGGAGGACAGGGGGGGTTATACAGGTCACACAATATTTGGTACGTTTTTTAAAACCCTAGCCCTGGGCACCAGGTGATTTAGTGAGAATTTCAGCTTTCATTTAAAAAAGAAAAATTTGCGTCAGTAGAGAAAAAAAGCATGAAAATGTGGCTCAGAATCCTAAGACAAACACACAGACCCCAAAATGTTAAATATTTATTTAATCACATGATTTTTTGGGGGAGGGGGCTGACTCATGCTCTTTGAACATTTGGTACTGGCAGTACAGTGTGAAGGGTGTTAATGCTGTGTGAAGGATGTTATAAAATAACACACTCTAATAACGGTGGTGAACACACATTGTTTAATAGTTTGACTGCACCAGAAAAGAAAACAATATCCTAAAGCATTTTCACGAGCAGTGAGTACAGAACAGTTCTAGCCCAGAATAGCCACTAATCACTGAGAGACAACCCCCACTACCAAAGGTAGTTTAGAGTCTGTATCCTAGGCTGCAGAGCTGGAGCGGGGGCATGACCCCTGGGCCACAGCCTGACCACGTTTAAGCAGGTACATGGAAAATAGGGTTGCCACCGACTGGGCTGGGGTTAAGAGATGTCACTTGCTGATCTTCGTTTTGTTGATGCCTGTGCGGTGATCTTGTAACTAGCGGTCATGCTCATCATGGCTGGAGGCATACCATGGCAGCCACCCAGGTCCTGCTATGTAGGCGCAGCAGGTTGGGGCCTCACCTGACAGTTGCCAAAATCATGATGGTACCTCTCAGCATGAAGGGCCAGCCGGGAAGAGAGACAGACACATCACTCAAGGGCCAGGCTTGTCAGCAGGGAGGGGGTCTGGTGTGGAGTAGGGGAGATGGGGTCCTGGGTGAGAACAGTACGAGGGAGGGGCTTCCAGGGGGCTGAGGCTCTTGACACGGGGTAGAGTGGGCCAGGGATTTCAGGTTCTCAGGAATGGTGGGGCACCTGAGAATGGAAGAGGAGGGTCATGCAGAGGGTGGGAACTCTATGTCCCCCAACTTTAAAAGGGGGCGTATGCTGCAGTAAATCCAACCTCCCCTCCACAGCACCCCGTTCTTCACAGCAACTACTAGAAAGCCAGGGGTTTGTGGGGAGAAATAATTCAGGACAGCTCCTGTAGATGGCCCATACAGACCCTCTCTCCTGAGATATTTCCGCGCATGACTAACCCAAGAATTACCTGTGAGATTTAATGAAAGATTTTGTCCCATTAGATTAGTAGCTAAAAGGGCACCTCCAGCATCTTAGACTTGACAGCCTGACCAACCCCGCAGTGCATAGGTCTTACTCAGCTTGAAGCCACTTTCAGCAGGAGGCTGCAGCACCACTTCATCTTTGAGAAGCACTCCCTAAGCAGGGCTAGTCACTACAGCCTGGAGCTCTGGGACCCTCCTGACCAGCGCTGTCACAAGGAATGCAGGCTTCAGAGCCAGGGACAGAACATTCTCCTGGAGATTGAAATAGACACCAGCAGTTTGCCTAGGATGAGGGAGAAGCGTCTCAAGGGCATTGGGAACACAGAGGTGGGATGTTAAACGGCCCCTTTCAAAATGCTGTGCGGCGAGCATGGACAAACTGCTTCTCCTGGAATACAATACACTGCAATCACTGAGAGATTAGTTTTAAGGGAAGTTACTGAGCAGCCCAATTGCCTTACAGTTCATAGTGCCCAGGACAGGTGCTGACACAGATAGATGGTCTCTTTCTATCCATGCTGTCCATATAGAAAACTTTCTCTTTGTCAGGCCATTTATCTATGCCAAGGGACACAGGGCTACTATGCTATGCTATTCTTCTTCTATCTTGCTTAAGCTAATGTCTTTACGGGGTACAGGCCTGTAGGTTCCTTGCGTAACTGCTAAATATAATAAAAGGCTAAACTAGCTTTATGGGCTACACTGCTGGCCTGTTGGTGTGGCTGGGGTTGGTGAAGGCAATCCTTGCTGCTGACCTACCACACCGGTTATATGCATGCTTGCCATCCTCCTTCGGGGCAGCTGCGCCTGCTGCAGACGGTGCTGAAGTTGCTGTTGGCGAACCTTGTGTTTAATATTGAGGCAAAAGGGAACCGGGCATTTGTTCTCCTGGCAATGCTTTGCATGGTAGCAGCAAAGAGCAATTAGTTGTTTGCAAATAGGGCACCCTCCGTTGGTCTTGCGCTTGCAGCCTTTGGTATGTTGGACAACTCGCTTCATCTTCTGACAGGACGGCAGTGAACAGTTGGCGTTACGACACTGGCAGGCATGGACAAGGGACTGGATACAGCGCTGGATGCTCAGGCGGCGAGAGTCGCCAGGGCTCTGGGTGGTTGCAGTCTGCTGGTTGTTGCTCTCAGTGTCTAGGCCAGGGCCCAATTTCTCCATTTTGTGGTCGTGGTTTTTAGTGTTATAACAAGTGATGCACAGGTCGTAATCCTGAAAAGAGACCAAACATTTGGAAAATTAAAAAGCTGTCTACATAACCTAGCACAATAAATATACAAATGGGGTCATGTTCCTAACGAGGGATATGGACTGTGGTTGGGGTGAGGGAGAAAAATTGGCCTTTTTGTTGATTATAAAGCCAGAAGGGACCATTGTGATCATCTAGTCAGACTTTTTGTGTAACACAGGTCATAGGACTTCCCTGGATCAATGTCTATTTAACTAGATCACTGATTTTAGGAAAATATCCAGTCTTGATTTCAAAGTTTCCAGTGATGGAGAATCTATCACAACCTATGCTAAACTGTTCCAATGGCTAATTACTGTCACTTAAATTGGCATCTTATTTCTTGTGCAGATTTCTCTAGCTTCAACTTCCAAGGCACTGGATCTCATCATATTTTTGCCTGCTAGACTGAAAGGTCCTCATCACATTTCTGTTCTCCACATAGGTAGCTCTAGATTGATCAAGTCAACCTTTAAACATCTCTTTGTTAAGCTCAATAGACTGAGCTGCTTGTAAGCATGTTTTCCAGTCTTTTATTCATTCTTGTGACTCTTCTCTGAATCCTCTCCAATATATCAACATTTTTTTTGAATTGTGAATGGTAGAATCAAACAATATTCCAGTGGAAGTCACACCAGTGCCAACTAGAGATAATATAACCTCTCTTTTCCTACTTGATATTCCCCTTTTTATACAGCCAAGGATCACACTAGCTCTTTTAGCCAGTGTTGCATGGCCTTGCAGTGTTTCCTCCATGGGTGGCAGGTCGCATAGGCTGGGGGAGGCTTTGCCTCCCCAAACAGCTAGGCGTGACCCTGCCCCCTGCCATGACGCTCCCTGCGTGTGGCTTTGGCTCCAGTCCTCCGGCTCCAAGTCCAGCCCCCAGTGCTCTGGAGGTGGGGCCATCCACCTTCCTACGCTCCGAAGCTGGGGTGGCTGAGGCTGCGCGCCACCCACCATCCCAGTGCTCCTTTGGTGCTGGGGTCTAGCTGCGGGACTAGGCCGGTGGCCGTGGTGTGGGGGGGGGCAGCTCTGGGGGCGGGGAGACATGCCAGCTCCAGCAGGAGTGGAAGGGTTGGGGCCTCCGGCGGAAGGGACGGGGCTGGGGGCTAGCCTCCCTCAGACAGCAGTTCACACTCCGCTCAGGGTTCCGTCTAACTATTGCGCAGGCAGCTATCAGTGTGAACATACAACAGCAGTTTCCCTTCTGCGCTCTGTGAACAGTGCTGTAATGGCCGGCACTGTAACTTTGCCTGTGTAGATGTGCCCTCAGAAAAGCCCAGAAAGCTTTGGAGGAGAAAGAGAAGGCTAACAAGGAGTTAACAAATGGGCTGCATTCAGCATCAGAGGAGCGATTAGTATTTTTTCAAAAGATGCAGGAGTTAGAAGAGACGTGTGAAGGGAGTCGGTATCGGGTACAGGAAGCAAGAGAGGAAACACGCAGTTGGCAGGACCAAGTGGCTGCCAGCTGAAGATCGCTGAAGGGCTATAAATGAGACCGGGATTGGCTGTTGGAGAGAATCAGGGAGCTGGAAAGTGTTTGTGATGTGTTAGAGAGAGAGAGACGAGGGACACAGCACCAAGTATAGCAGGATTACAGAAATGCCTGCCACTGCAAGCTCCTTGAGAGAAAAAACAAGCACAGAGGTACGGATGGTGACAGATTGTGAGAGAGATCTGAGGACTGGAGCATCGATTCCCATTCCCACTGGTATGGTGAAGCCAAAGAAGATAGAGCAACCTGTGGGGCCAAGTACTAGAAGCAGAGCAGGAGAGTTAGCACAGGCTGACACGGTACCTTCAGGAACAGAGTCGGAGATTGTCTCAGGAGCCACAGGGAGAGTAAGTTAGCAGTAGCAGCTGGAAGTACGAGGCAGTCTCAGAGTGACACAGCAGGACGTGGGGTCAAGCGTCATCTTAGAGGAAGTGACTGGGGGTGCAAAGCTCAGGAAAAGATGAGGTGAGCAATGGGGGAGGAGCTATCCTCTCCTCTGTTAGTGGCTGCCCCTACTAGCGAAGAGGGAGTGCCTTTGGAGACTGTGATTGTTCAGGGACTAGCTCAGTGGTTCTCAAACTTTTTTTTTTTTCCCCCCGCCACAGACCATGCGAAAATTGCTGAAGGTCTCGGTGGACCACTTAATGATCTTTCCAAATGTTATTTGTACCATTAGTTAACTATTGTAAAGTGCTTTGGATAAAAGTGCTATAAAAAAACTTAATAAACTTTTTTGTTCTACAAATAAAAGCACACAACTGATATGTTAATATCAGTAATCTTACCTTCCTAATGTGATGGATGTGCCCTCTCCTCTCCCCCCCCCTACTGCAGCAGCCCCCCAAGCTGGGGCTGGGAAGGATGGGGGTCTCTCCCTGGCAGCTGCAGCCCTAGAGCTGGGGAAAGTTGCCTCTTTCTCTGGCCGCTGCAGCCCTGCACATCCCAAATTCCCCTCACTCCCTCGTCTCGCCCCACTACCCTTCCCCCAAGGCCACCACCTCATCTTACGTGTGTCTTCTCTAGGGCCCAGGCACCTAATTAGTAGAGCTACGCCTGTGCAGCTCCATTAATCAGATAGGTGGCCCTTCATTCTCTTGTGTGTGGCTGCCCAGGCACACACCTTAGAGAGAACTATCGGCAGACCACCTGAATGAAGCCCGCAGACTACTGGTGGTCCATGGACCACAGTTTGAGATCCTCTGGACTAGAAGATGTGGTGTAACAGGTGACACAAGTAGCTAGTGCCTGTGATGTAGTAATTTCTAGGTTACAACACAGAGAGAGATGACATCCAAGGGATGCCATGTCTGCTCTGCCCAAGGTTATATTGACAGCCACCCCCTTCGGGTGGGCATTTATTGACATTTGGGTGATCAGCAGCACTGCCTATGTCCCTAGAATTTTGTGGACCTTCTTCATCCCCTTGGTAAATGCTGGTATCACCTGGCATAACTGCAGAACACCCAGTAACATCCAGTCTTAATGGACTGAGGGATGTCCTGTGTCAGTGTGGAGATGCCTTAAATGTAGGATGTACAGGTTTTATGGAGAGTTACCCTGCTCACCTAGGATTATATGCAGGGGAAAGTTCTGATAACTCTGATGACGAAAGTGTTGATCCGGGTAAGAGAACCCCATAGCCTGTATTGAGGAACCAAAGCCCAGAAACCATAGAGTCAGATCCAGGCAGAAGACGCCCACATCCTGATCCAGGGAGATGAACCCCAGATTCTGATTCAAATTTTCCCGTGGCAGTTGTTACAGATATTAAGACCCTAGATTTGACAGCTAAGCAAGTAGGAATGATGGAGGATTCTTTGGTTGCAATGCACGCAGTGTGTGCAAAAAACAATGAAAGTATTTGGCTTACCAAGGGAAGACTGGGTCAAAATCCTACAGCTCACAGTGAATTGAGCATTATGGAGTACCTTACTCCCTGAGTATACGGTAGGAGAGAGATCTTTTAAAGAAACAGTAGCCCTACTGGAACATAACCAGCACCCAGGACAAGCTGGAGTGGTCATCCTGTCTAACCTAAAGCAAAGACCCAATGCTGGTTGGCAATCCTGAGTTGCAAGCTCCCCATGAAGTAAACTTTGCATCCAAATAAATCCAGGCACTTGGTGTCTTTAGATTGCTTGTTGACTGTGCCTCTCCCTCTCATTTACTGCCGACACTACCAACAAGCAAGTCTGTGGTGTTTCCCAGGGTTCTTGCAACCCAAAGCTCTTGGTGACTTTTACTCTGGGTGAGATGGTGTCAGGAAATAAATCAGGGGAGACACGGCTGTCCGACCGATAGATGGCTGTCACACACAGGACAACACAAGAGTGCTTTCACTTAAACCTAAACTTTACTTAGTCTCAAGCACTTACACACGTCCGCAACAGGTTAGTAACACACCCCCAACCCTCGATAAGTACTGAAGCTGAATGTGGCTCTTGAGTGGTATAGTGGCAGCCCATCTGCCAGTGGGGAACACAGGATGCATCCAGAGGGCGAGACCAGGCCCAAAGAATCCCCCTTATTTATACATTAGTAATAGAATGACATGTCCCTTAAAGAAAATTTGTTAAGCGAGCAGTTTCAATGGTCAAGCAAGAGAGTCCTTCCAATTACTGATTAACCAGGTGTGGGTTTTTCCAGAGTTTGCAGCCTTGAGACCCCCAACAGACATTCCTGCTCTTCTAAAATGTATCAGCAACTTCAACACAATTCTTATCAGGAAGGATGCGGAGTCAAGTTCCCCTTTCTGTGGCACCCCAAAACCCCCTCTCCTCTTGCCTTGGTCAAGCTGAGATTGCTACATAGCCACTTTTAACAATAAGCTATAATGGTTTCAGGCACTTTACTGGTTTGCCAAAATCTCCCCGTACAGTGGGTGTGTGAACAGGTAGTTGAACCCCTTGGAGGGTATGAAGTACTTCCTCTCCACATCCTTAGAGGAGGGAGGGATGGAGGCCGGGATCTGTCAAATGGTCTTTGCATTGGCTTGTATAGTTTTGATGAAAGATAGAGTGATCCTGGCTGGTCCTTCTGGTGACTGGATGTCCATCATAGAGGTCTCCGACTCTACCACCACGTCGACCTGCAGGTTCATATTCTGTGCCACCCTGTGCAGGAGTTCCTGGTGGGCAAGGTTATCTATAGGGGGCAGCCCCAAGATAGAGGTGCCCGCCACTGTTGACCTGAATTTTATGGGTTAGCTGTTATGGGTCATCACTGATCGCATCCGACCAGAAGATTTATAGGTTCTTGTCCAATTCAGACTACAGGCTCCGAGAACTCAGATAGTTCTATATCGGGAGAGGACTCTCGGGGTGCTTTGCGTAAACACTTACACTGAGGACAATACCAAATTGATATAAACTTTATTGCGATTAACAAAAGAATAATAAATGTTATGAAACTTATGACTGCAAAACAGTAAAAGAATTGCAAAACTGCTGGTGGTAACATTCCTACTATAAATACCTTAACCTAACATACCACACCCTTCTTTGAGGATCTAGTATTAGGAGGTGATGGACCAGCCTTACTCCTGACATACCCAATAACACGATGGTTCTGGCTTCCCCAATAGTTAGGAATGTTGAGTAGTTCTACCGTACTGCACATGCTGAGCTCATAGCATGATGGAAGATAAAATGATAGGTAGTGTGACAAAGTTCCTCCTCTACCTTGGTGGGTCCTGCGCTTATTGGCAGATTTGCTCACCTCAGTGATCTTCCCTACAGTCTGGATCAGCTCCTCCTGTGTCTGATCAGGAGTTGGGAGGTTTGCGGGGAACCCAGGCCCGCCCTCTACTCCGGGTTCCAGCCCAGGGCCCTTGGATGCAGCTGTCTACGTGCCTCCTGTAACAGCTGCATGACAGCTACAACTCCTGGGCTACTTCCCCATGGCCTCCTCCACACTTCTTTATCCTCCACAGGACCTTCCTCCTGGTGTCTGATAACGCTTGTACTCTTGTGTCCTTCCAGCCGACAGCCTTCTCACCCTCAGCTGCTTGTGCCTCTTGCTCCCAGCTCCTCACATGCACTTCCTCTCCTCTGGCTTCTCCTCACCTGACTGGAGTGAGCTCCTTTTTAAACCCAGGTGCCCTGATTAGCCTGCCTTGATTGGCTGCAGGTTATCTAATCAGCCTGTCTGTCTTACTTGGTTCTAGCAGGTTCCTGATTACTCTAGTGCAGCCCCTGCTCTGGTCACTCAGGGAACAGAAAACTACTTATCCAGTGAGCAGTATATTTGCCCTCTACCAGTCTCCTGTACCCCACTGGTCTGGGTCTGTCACAGTAGATAAAATGATAGTCTATAGAATATAGGAGAACAAAGAAAAGAAAAAAGATCTCTAAGATATCCTTACATGATATTTTTATAGGATCCTGACACTATGTAATTCAGACCCAACCTACTATATCCAAATCTTACTTTCGTACCCTAAGAAATTTATGGGTACCCTTATCCTATAGGTTAGTGGATTATGACACTTACTCTCCACACATTAATAAGGACTGTCTCACTCCGAAAACTGCCAATCTAGGCTCTCTTGGCAACTTCCAGGTTTATGGTGTACCCTGCGGTTACCAATCGGTTGCAGATGTCGAATAAACCTGTTCAGTGTTGGGTGTAGTTCCTCCCTTTGGTCCCGAAAGTTCAGGGACCATTTCTATCTGTGCCAATGGTTGCCAGCCTTTATGCTGATTTACTCTTAACTGATCATACTTTTAGCTATTTAGCTGATCTTACTGGATACAGGCCGATAGGCTTCTTGCATTTCAGTAAAACTTATTCTATGTATAATTATTAGGAAACACATATCATATGCCTCAACACATCCTAATTTCATAGGAATTTATACTGATAAAATATAAGGATCATATATGAAAGATTAATTCAGAAAGAGAAACATATTATTTGATATGGCTGGCTAGATTAGTAGGACATAATAGCTAACAAAGCAATCCTATGAGCTACACCACCGCCTTGTCTGGGGAGGATGATGAAGACTCTAGTGGGGTAACTGGGTCCTCTGGACCCTCTTCATCCTCAGGGACCTGCTGCCCCGCTTCTAGCTCTGTGCCAGCGACACCAATGGCGGTCAATTGGAGGGAATAAAAATGGATGCCTACCTGCTGAATCAGTAAGAACATTTAACTCAGGTCCACTTGCAGATAGCTGCTGAATTGGGGAAATCCAGATGAAAGGCAAAGGCCCACTTTGACAAAAAACACAGAGAGAATACTTAGAAGATTGGAGACCAAATAGTGTTGTTATCTTACAAAGCACCAGAGCATGGGCTGTGTAATCGATGAATCAGACTCTTCTGAATCATCAGTAAACTCAGTGCAGCAGTGTATAAAATTAGGATAACAGGAGGCAAGTGTAATAGAAACAGAATCTACCATGCTAACTCGTTAAAGCTGTATCGATCATCCAAGTCGCAGGAGCAACTTTCGCCTCAGGACCGAGGTGAGCAACACCCAGCAGAATTGCAACAGCTGGAGTTCAGCAGATCGCAACCATGAAATGGACACTGATCTTTCTGATTTACTGCACCCTTAGCATTGCTCTAAGTGTAAGTATAGTGGGGTGGCTGCCCGACTCGTGGAGAACAGGGGTTAAAAAGCCAAGCTAGGCTGATTGGAGTAGCAGCCACAGCTGTGGCCAGCTTAATTAGGGCCCAGCTGGCCCTGACAGGAAGGCTATGGGCCAGAAGCTGGAGGCAGTCTCTCTCTAGGTGGGGAGAGAGAAGGTACCTGAACTGGAGCAGTGCTGGGGAATATGGCAAGGGAGCTGGAGAGCTCCAGCCTGGTAAATCCCTAGGCTGCAGACCTTGGCGAAGGCCTACACAGGTACTGGGGTTGCAGAAGTGCAGCCCAGGCTTAGGCAGAGGCAGCTGGTCTGACCCCCCCTTGCTGCTGATGAGCAGGGCTGCCCAGAGGATTCAGGGGGCTTGGGGTATTCGGCGACAGGGAGTCCCCGCCACTGAATTGCTGCCACAGACCTGACACTTTGGTGGCGGGTCCCAGGGCAGAAGGACCCCCCGCCGCAGGTCTTCGGGGCACTTCAGCATTGGGTCCCGGGGCGGAAGGACCCCCCGCCGCAGGTCTTCAGGGTACTTCGGCATTGGGTCCTGGGGCGGAAGGACTCCCCGCCGCAGGTCTTCAGAGTACTTCGTCATTGGGTCCTGGGGCGGAAGGACCCCCTACCGCAGGTCTTTGGGGCACTTCGGTGACAGGTCCTGGGGTGGAAGGACCCCCTGCAGTGGGTCTTCGGGGCACTTTGGCGGCAGGTCCCAGGGCGGAAGGAGCCACCGCTGCAGGTCTTCGGGGCACTTTGGCGATGGGTCCCAGGGTGGAAGGACCCCCCTGCTGTGGGTCTTTGGGGCACTTTGGCGATGGGTCCCAGGGCGGAAGGAGCCACTGCTGCAGGTCTTCAGGGTACTTTGGCATTGGGTCCCGGGGCAGAAGGACCCCCCCGCCGCTGAATTGCCGCCGAAGACCTGGAGCGGAAGAAGCTCCAGGGGCCCGGGCCCCGCGAGAGCTTTCTGGGGCCCCCGGAGTGAGTGAAGGACCCTGCTCCCAGGGCCCTGAAAAACTCTTGTGAGAGCCCCTGCAGGGCCCGGGGCCTGGGGCAAATTGCCCCACTCCTGCCCCCCAGGCAGCCCTGATGATGAGTGGCCTTTTACAGACTTCAGTTTGCCCCAGCGAGCCGGGGCTAGATGATGACTGGCAGTAGCCACTGAAGCAAGGTGGGTTTAGAGGGTTGGGGGTTCCCCTGGGAGGGGAGACCCAGAGTGTGGGGGTACTGCTGGGACAAAACCATGAGGAAAATGGCCAGGGTCCAGGTGGGACGCGGGGCCTGACGCAGGTAAGACATCAGCCGGCAGAGGGTTCTCTGGAGCTGGAAAAGAGCTAATTCCGTGGACAACCAGCAGGAGGCCCCGCGTCACTGAGTCGTTGCCTTGCTACCGCAAGACTGAGCCAAAATCAAGACTTTGGGACTAAACTGTTACAAAAGGTGCAAACCCATGAAACCTGATGACATATACATGCTCAGCTGCTTGAACACTTGAAGCAGACCACCACAATGAAAGGGAACGAACTATTATACTCAGTCAGGCCTGGCCCACAACATTTTGGTACCTGAGGCAGGGAGCTCAAATGACTCCCCCATGCCCCCTCGCTTGGGCCAAAACTTTGAAAGGTCTCAATTCTGCCTTCTTCCTGTTCTACTTCTCTCATGGTACTGCTCTGCTACCTACTCCAATAAAGGAGAACTAACAATTTATAATGTCTTGTTCAAAAATTTTAAGTAACACTTAACTTTCAAATGCCTGAACAGCAAATGTAACTTTTCTTGTCTGCATAGTAAACACTGGGATTTTTATCTGTTTGAATAATCAAAGTGGCGCTTTCCGTGCCTCCTTGGTTGCAAAGATTTGAACTGCTTCCTGCTGAAGGTCCACAGTCTGGGCCAGCTCATGCTCTATTGAGATGGTTGCAAGGCCAAACAGCCTTTCGTGTTGTCATACCCCAATGGCCAGGGCTGACGCTTCTATTAGGTGACCCTAGGTGGTCCCCTAGGGCGCCAGGATTTGGGGGCGGCACTTTGTGTGCTCCCCACAGGACGCACAGGAGCTTCCGGTTCCGCTCCCATTGTGCTGCCGAAGAAGGACCTTCTGCCAACGTGCCATGGAAAACAGTGGCAGGCAATTGAGCAGCTCAGTATCTGCCGCTGTCACCTGCGGCATTTTGGCGGAGGGTCCTTCTTCGGCGGCGCGATGGGAGTGGAACCAGAACCTCCCATGTGCGCCGTGGGGAGTGCACAAAATGCTGCCCCCCGAATTCTGCCTAGAGCGCCAGAAACCCTGGCGCCGCTCCTGCCAATGCCCCCCCCCGGGGAGTCCCCAGGGAAGGCAGATCAGCAGTGCATGTGGCTAACGCTGTTGCAAGCATCGCAAAGAATTTTGGGGAGGGTCAAAAGTGTGTGAGTGGGGAATGGAAGATTCCTTTACAGGAGTACAAGAGGCCAAGAATGGGGGGAGAGACAGAGAAGAAGACCAGAGAACAGGTTAACTCCATGCTCCTGCTAGGCCTGAAGATAAAACACTCAAGGCCACAGCACACATCTGACTCTCAGCTGCTGGCCAAGAACGAGGGAGACCCGGAATGCAACAGACATAGACCTGCAGAGCCAGGCCATAACAAGCGAGGCAAGCAAAGGCCAGCACAGAGGAAAACAAAGAGAACAACAGAGTCTAGATGGTGTGTTTTGGGAAAAGTCGAGGAGACCACAGAAAGCCAATTTGAACTGGCACAAAAGCACCAGAAACACAGGTCATGGAATGGAACACCCCCAGAGGAGCCCAGGTGTGGTAAACTTTCCAGGACTTAAAACCCTCCTGAAAGCTGAAGCAATTCAGAGAGCACAGCCAATTCTTGGACCCCTGGGCCCAGGACAGCACTCCCATCTATCCTTCCACCCTTCTTTTTCTTACGTTACACCCAAGCCTGGCCAGCTTTGGGGTAGTGTGTGTGTGAGTATGAAAGTGGGTTAGGGCTTGGGGATCTAATGCTTTCTTTCTTCCCCGAGTGACGTGGGAGCGTTCCCAACACTCTCTGCTGTTATTTTATTATTTTATCAATAAATCTTTAAAATTTAGACACTTGGTGTGTTTCGTCATTTTCTCCCAACAATCCTGCGGTGTCAGCCTGATCAGCTGACACGAGGGATAGATTGGTAACAGAAATCTGTCACACTGTGTCATTGTGGAGTGAAAATGTGTTTTTATTAACTGCAGCTTGGAGAAGCTGCATTATCCACTGGCAACTATTACAGGAAGTGTTAGAAGTATGCACAGAGCAACAAAAGCATTTGGAAAGAGTGTCATCATCTTATTTGTGCACATATATTCCAGAACATCCTTTGGAGTTGATCCTGCTGAAATGTATCTTGAAAGGGCTTTCAGTTCATCACCTAAATCACTCGTATCAATATTGCGCATGTCATCATGTGTCAACACTGTCTCTAGTGCCCTGCATTGCTGGTGTAGGTCTTTGTCAGGTATAGTATGATATTCCAGAACTCCTCACAACATCCCAAATATACTGTTGTGTTCCTTGAGCTGCATGAAACATTGTTCAACTGACTGTATTGTACAATCTAGCACCTGGTTAAAGAATTGAACTTTGAATGGTTGTTTGGGGTCTCTTTGATTATGAGGCATGGGATAATCCCATAAATGCTTTCTTCTTCGGCGACTCTTGTATTCTTGAATGGGTGAGAAAATAGCTTCAGCGTGAAGTTCCTCTGCCAACTTCTGTGCACTCTTCAGAACATTTTGAAATCTCTCATCTGACCAGTAAGACTGTAGGTATGACTTTGCTTTGTCTAGCTGTTCCATTGCTCCAGATATATCCAGGTCAACACCTTGGAGTCTCTTGCTTACAACATTTATTTCAAACAGTATGTCATGACACAACATGAAGCCACACAGAAATTTTAAGTTATGTATGTTTCTGGTGATTCCATTTCCCTCTGCCACTGTTCTCCCATGAACAGTTCCTGTCATAGCATTATCCTCCATAATGGCAACTATGGAATCATCTGTCTTCCCAATTTGGCGTTTGATAGGCTTTATCGCCTCCACTCGACTTTCCCATTGTGTGGCACTTAGTGATTTCAGTGTCAGAGAGGATCTTCCCAGATGTTGCTTCAAAATTTGCCAGTGATGAGTTGATGCAGAGAAAAATACATAAATGCTTGAATTACATTAAAAAATTCAGCAGCCTCTCTAGAAGCTGATGCTGCATCACTGACCACCAAGTTCAGCGAATGAGAACTGCATGTTACAAAAAAGCTTGAGGGTTTAACTCTCGGATCCGTGACTGCACTCCTCAGTTCTTTCCTCTCGTGTTGGCACCATTATCGTAGCCCTGACCTCTCATGTCAGCAATCGCAATTCCCATATCTTCCAGCTTTTTAAGAAGCACATTTGTCATACCAGCTCCTGTTGTATCATCAATGTCAATACATTCTAGAAAATACTCTCTGACAGTCACCATTGCAGGGACATTTTCACTACGTTCTGTTGTTGTTACAAAACGCACCATTAAAGTCATTTGTTCCGTATGGCTGATGTCAGGTGTGCAGTCCAGAATAACAGACTAATATCTTGCTGACTTCAGATCTGCCACAATCTTCTGTTTGACTTTTGTTGCCAGTAAATGTATGATCTAATTTTGAATTGTTTTTCCAAGGTAGTGGTGTGTGTACATTTCTTGGGTGGTGACTCTTCTTAGATGGTCCTGGAGTACAGCATCAAACTCCACCATCAGCTTCACAATTTTAAAGAAGTTTCCATTGTTTGGCATATACAACGGATCTGAAGTGCAACGCAGTGCTAGGTTTTGGGTAGCAAACATTCTCACAATGAGCCTTTTCAGAACATTTTGCTAGTAAAAAGACTCTGATGCAATCTTCTCTTGATGCTGATCATCCATGGTGGCCTTTAACCTTAGTCTCTTCTCAAGCTCTTTCCACTTATGGAATGCTCTCTGGTGATTTGCTGCCTTCTCATGGCATGCCAGATTTCTAGCCAGATTTTTCCAGTCCTTTGTTCCTGTAGAACCCAATGTGGCTGGAACATTAGACTGGAAGAGTTTGCAACAAAAACAGTATGCAGCATTCTGGGTTTTTGAGTACATAAGCCATGGCCTCTCCACTTTGTCACCATTGGGGATTTCACACCAGTAATGTGTTGAATGGAAACTTCTATTTCCATTGTCTTTGGGGAACATGAAGTTTTTCACTTGCTGTGGCCCATGAAGTACAAGAAAGTTCCTCAGGCTACTGCTCAAGTGGGTCTACAGTTCCGGATCATTTAGACTGAAGGAAATAAACTCAGCAGCAGTTCCTTCTTGCGCCTTCACCACATCCTTCTCTGATCTACACTTTTCTTCAGGAATGTGCATGGTTACATCCATTTGAGATGGAGATATGGATGCTGCAGTAGCTGCCAGGTCACCTGAACTCTGACAAACTGGAAGATCAGGCATCTCCTCACCGCTCACATCCTCACTGGGGCCAGAAGGCTCACCGTGAACAATTGTGTCTGTGCATCTCAGGAGAGCTCCTTCTTGCTTAGATAGAAAAGCTTCCTTTGCTTTCTTTCTTTTTCTGATTGCTGCCCCAGAGGGGTGTTTTCTTCTTTCACTCATGACTGCTGTTTTGTGCCACCTATAGTGGCTCTCAGCATTCAATTGAAGGGGACAAATAAGCAGCCTGGTAGCAGGGCCTAAGTGAGGGAAGATATCAGCGTCTTAAGGGTCTAACTGGCTCCTACTACTTCAGTTGACTGCCTGTTCTCCTCAAGTGGGTTCAGAGAAGCAGCAGAAAACAGGAATCTCCCTGAGAAGCTGGTGTTAATTGGTCTAGGTCTTTGTGGGGGTGCTAGAGAGGTACATAAGAGGCTCTTCTTTCTCTCTCTCCCTGCAGCACCTGCTGCTTTCTGTTATTCCCTCTCACCTTTCCTCCTGCCTGCCTGTTACGTCTCTTGCGCCCTCCTTCCTCCAGCACAGCACTCCACCATCTCTGTGCATCTAGAGCAGAGAGAATACATATGCACCAGCAGCAGACACAAATTTTCTACACTCTGGGTCCTAGTGGCGCCACTCCACAGTCTGGCACCTGAGGCAGCCGCCTCAGTTCGCCTCATGGTAAGGCCAGCCCTGTACTCAATCCAGAACTTATCTACTGTCCTATTCAACAGGTTAAGGGAATTAGAAGGGATGATGTCACCTTTGAATATAAACTGCATGGAGTAGTCTCACTAAAATCCATAAATTGCATACCTCTAGGAGAAAGTGTAGCTTGAATCCTCTTGGAATTTTAGGGTCCCTGACAGGACTCTTAGGTTCAGGGATGTCAATTTGGAACTGAGTAGATGTTTGGAAGATTCACAAAACATATAAATTATGTGTTACAAGAGGAAGTCAATGGAGTGGTCAACCCATTGTTACATGGAATAAGGGGATTATGAAATTGTGGAAAAGCAGCATCACTTGCCCCATAACCTGAGCCATGCAGAACACAACACCATCCACAGCATCAGGAACAACTCTGACATGATAATCAAAAATGCTGACAAAGGAGGTGCTGTTGTCATCATGAACAGGTCAGAATATGAATGAGAGGCTGCTAGGCAGCTCTCCAATACCACATTCTACAGGCTATTACCCTCTGATCCCACTGAGGGTTACCAAAAGAAACTACACCATCTGGTCAAGAAACTCCCTGAAAAAGCACAAGAACAAATCTGCACAGACACACCCCTAGAACTCCAACCAGGGGTATTCTATCTGCTACCCAAGATCCATAAACCTGGGAATCCTGGACACCTCATCATCTCAGGCATTGGCACCCTGACAGCAGGATTGTCTGGCTATGTAGACGCTCTCCTCAGGCCCTATGCTACCAGCACTCCTAGCAATCTTCAAGACACCACTGACTTCCAGAGGAAACTACAATCCATCAGTGATCTTCCAGAAAATACCATCCTGGCCACTGTGGATGTAGAAGCTCTCTACACCAACATTCCACACAAAGATGGACTACAAGCCATCAGGAACAGTATCCCTGATAATGTCATGGAAAACCCGGTGGCTGAACTTTGTGACTTTGTCCTCACCCATAACAATTTCACATTTGGGGATAACATATACCTTCAAGTCAGCGGCACTGCTATGGGTACCCACGTGGCCCCACAGTATGCCAACATTTTTATGGCTGACTTAGAACAACGTTCCCTCAGCTCTCGTCCCCTAACGCCCCTGCTCTACTTGTGCTACATTGATGACATCTTCATCATCTGGACCCATGGAAAAAAAGCCCTTGAGGAATTCCACCATGATTTCAATGATTTCCATCCCACCATCAACCTCAGCCTGGACCAGGCCACACAAGAGATCCACTTGCTGGACAATACAGTGCTAATAAGCAATGGTCACATAAACACCACCCTATACCGGAAACCTACTGCCCACTATACGTACTACATGCCTCCAGCTTTCATCCAGACCACACCACACAATCTATTGTCTACAGCCAAGCTCTAAGATACAATGGCATTTGCTCCAACCCCGTAGACAAACACCTACAAGATCTCTATCAAGCATTCTTACAACTACAATACCCACCTGCTGAAGTGAAGAAACAGATTGACAGAGCCAGAAGAGTACCCAGAAGTCACCTACTACAGAATAGGCCGAACAAAGAAAATAACAGAACGCCACTAGCCGTCACCTTCAACCCTCAACTAAAACCTCACCAGCACATCATGAAGGATCTACAACCTATCCTGAAGGATGATCCCTCACTTTCACAAATCTTGGGAAACAGGCCAGTCCTCGCTTACAGACAGTCCCCTAACCTGAAGCAAATATTCACCAGCAACTGCACAACAAAAACACTAACCCTAACTCTATCCTTGCAACAAAGCCTGTTTCCAGCTCTGTCCACATATCTATTCAGGGGACGCCATCATAGGACATAATCACATCAACCACACTATCAGAGGTTCATTCACCTGCACATCTACCAATGTGATATATGCCATCGTGTGCCAGCAATGCCCCTCTGCCATGTATATTGGCCAAACCAGACAGTCTCTATGCAAAAGAATAAATGGACACAAATCAAACGTCAGGAATTATAACATTCAAAAACCAGTCGGACAACACTTCAACCTCCCTGGTCACTCAATTACGGATCTAAAAGTTGCAATACTCCAACAAAAAAAAAAAACTTAAAAAAAACAGACTCCAACGAGAAACTGCAGAATTGGAATTAATTTGCAAACTGGACACTTTTAAATTAGGTTTTACTTTGTGTAATGATCCATCCACTCCCAGTCTTTATTCAAGCCTATTTCCCCATGTTAATTTTTCCCCCTGTTGTTACTCACACCTTGACAACTTGGAAATGGGCCATCCTGATTATCAGTACAAAAGTATTTTTTCCTCCTGCTGATAATTGCTCACCTTAATTGATTACTCTCATTACAGTTGGTATGACAACACCCATTTTTTTTCATGTTCTCTGTGTATATATCTTCCTACTGTATTTTCCACTGCATGCATCTGATGAAATGTGTTTTAGTCCATGAAAGCTTACGCTTAAATAAATGTGTTAGTCTCTGAGGTGCCACAAGTACTCCTGTTCTTTTTACTGATACAGACTAACATGGCTACCACTCTGAAACCTGTCACAAGAAGAGTGATTTACTGTTTACAATATGCATGACATAACTCAACTATTTAATGAGACCCAACTTATACTCCTGAGGGCATTCTGTGCCAAATAATTAAAAATTCTGAGCCAAAAAATAAAAATTCTGTGCACAATATTTTAAAATTTTTCAAAATTCTCAATTTTTATTTACCAAATACATGTGGAGACTCCAGCATGGCACTAGGGAGCACAGGCCACTGACTGCACAGAGGTGGGAGATCACTGTGCAGCTCCCCCCCACTCCTCCCCCTAGACTCAGTGGTGAGGCTGCACCCAAACTCTGACACAGCACAAGGACCAGGCCTGCTCTGGAAACACATCAGGGCTCTGCCCCTGCATGCCAGGTGCACCAGGTGTGGACAGGAAAGCTCAGCAAGGCAGGATCCAAGTATGGAGAGTCTTAGTGTGGGGGAAATCCAGGTGTGGGTTGAGAGGGTTCTGTGTGGGGCAATCTGGGTGCAGGTGGCTCGGTGGGGGATCTGGGTGGGGGGGCTCTGGATGCACAGGGTCTTGTTGTGGGGTCCTGGGTGCAATGGTAATGGGACTCTGCAGGGTGGGATTCAGGTGATGGTGGTTGGGGCTCAATGGGGGGGTCTGATTGTGGGAGAGAGAGAGCTCATCAGGGGTGTCTGGGTGTGAGGGGTTCAGTAGGGGTCCAGATACTGGGGGAGTGGGGCTCAGTGGGGTGAGGATCCAGGTGCAGCTGGTTGGGTCTCGGTGGGGTGGAGATCAGGGTGTGTGTGGCTCATCCAGTTGCAGGGGGAGTGGGGCTCAGCAGGAGGGTTCTGAGTGTGTGTGGGGGGGTGAGGCTCAGCAGGAGGGCCAGGGTATGAGGGGGTCTGGATGCACAGGGGAGCAGCTCCCTGTATAGGGATCCCTCCCCCTGCACCTGAGGAGCGATGGGTGCAGGAAGCAGGAGCAGGATGAGGGGACTTTGCAGAGCTTTCTGCATCCGGGGGAGAAATCTGGGTCTGACCCAGCCCTGGCTACCATGCAGGGGAAGAGGAAATCCCATCCTCCCTAGCCCAGCCAGGTCTAGCAGCTGAGCCCGGTGCAGGGTAGGAGCCACCAGCTAGGTCTTCCCCAGTCCTGCCTCCTGCCCCACAGTGATTTACCTCTCTGCAGGCTGCCCTGGGCCCACCAAACATATTGCTGAGAAGGGTAATATGACAGCCCTTGTAGCTTCCCTTTGCTTCCCTGTCAGAAGGTCATTTTTCTGCGGGAAAGCAAAGAAATCTACGGGAGAGAGAAATTCTGCACTTGCGCAGTGGGACATAATTCCCCCAGAAGTACAATTTAAAATGAACCAGCAAGTTGTTTTAAACAATGATCAGCACAAGGATCAATATATAGGGAAAGAGATGATTTGCCCTACATATAGAATGTAAGTTGTAACTACAATCACTGATGCATTGCAATCTCTAAGATTGGGAAAGGATCCTGACATAATAAAAAAAGATGACCAGTTGTTGAGTTGCTATTGCCCTAAATGTTTTCAAAGGCTGGGAAAGGAGTGATCCATGTGTTTGGATTTGTGCCAGCATTTATCAGTAGGTACAATGAGACAGCTGGGATCTGACACACCTCACCCCAGCTGAGACAGTTGTTCTCTTTCTAAAGATTGTATGACGACATGATCCTTGTATGTCTCATGCATGATCTTGTTACCAGTGTTTGACCGAGACAAGGATGTGTGCAGGCAATTGGTGGCTGTCCATCCTATAGGTCACCTTGACGATGACATCTACAGAGAACACGTCAATGTGCCTCCCTTAGTGGTCCATCACACTTCAACTTGAACCTGGAAAATTCCACAGATGGCCTGTTGCTCTGAAAAAGGACCTTGGTACATCTGTAGATGTAATGTGTTTGAGACAGACACTGTCCTTTTCCTTTGTGGATTACAGGGAGAAGAATTACGGAATAATTCATCATCATTACCGTGCCTGGTGATGCTGACCAAGTGGAAGACTCTGATGGAGAGGGTGACCTATGCTGGAAATGGTCAATTTTGCGTGGTAACCAATCAAAAGAGGTACCAATATGGTCTCTTGGTGTGTCCCATCACAGACCCAAATTTTTGTTTTACTCCAAAGCAACCTACTTTGACAGGGAACCAAGCAATTTCCCCTATTCCCACTTTTGAAAACATCACCATCATTCAGTCTGACCCAGCCTATTAGGATTTAACTATCCAAAGTACACCCACATTTCTTGTCTATAGTCCTCCACTAAGCTTACAATTAAAGTCATTACTGGCTCGTAAGAAGACTCACCTCATACAAATTACTAACAATATGGCTGAAGCTAAGCTATTAATTAATGAATGAAGATGATGAGTCTTCAATAACCCCCAGGAAGGATGCTGGGTTAAAAGGATGGGTTATTGCCCAAGGAATTGCAATAGAGGTTATTTGCATTGTTTTAGGATACATGCACTATAAACCCAAGTATAGGCAAAGACCTAGACAGGTACCAAATATTAATGATGGCGAATATATAGCCATGGTACCCAGGGTACCATTCCAGAAACACATCAGGGTTCTGAGTCTCACCTTTATGATACCCTTCCTCCACCCCACAAGGTAGAATATGGCGTTGTAACTGTTCCTATTATTTTCTCATAACAAGTTATAATAGGTTTATATTAAAGTATTCTGGCTGTAACGCAAGGGACCTACAGGCCACATCCTATATATTGAGCTAAGGCAAAGTTAGCATACATCTGTTTGGGACCTTTCACCCAGATAGGTGTTGATGAGTTAAAGCATAAAGTCCATATATGGTTGTGACCTTTAACATAGGTAAATAAAGGATGCATTGAAGCAGGTTGGCATAAGGGACTTCCTAAGTTCATATCCTCTTTAAACTTAACGGGTACACCACAAGGAAATAACCGATATAACTGAGCAGGACAGAGATAACAAATGTGAGAATAATCTACTATCATTAATATGTGCGTATGTACAAACATGCCACTCTATGAAGTAAGTGTACCCTAACGTATTATGGCTGAGGAAACCAAGTTTGGACATAGAAGCAGGGGCTTAGGTGCTCAAGCCCTATAAGAGGGGTGACCCACCAGGCCAAGGCAGCTTTGTTAGTTCTTTTGTCTATTAATCTGTTACTGTTTTACTTAACTAACGTACTTTATTGACTTAAACTTACAATTAAGAACTAAGTTAGCTTCTTTAGCTCTTAGATCTTTAGCTTATCCTGAGCTCTGCACCTCCCACTCAAGATCTGAGGAGCCTAGACCCAAACTCTCTTGGCATCCCAGAGGTGAGGCTGGTCCTTGTCTCTTACCGCCAGGTTATCAGGGATGGGTGTAAGCTTTACAATATACAATATCACACACATCTCTAGGACTATGTTATTGCATTTGTAACACTGATTATTTTACCATTTGATTACTATTTGATTATTATTCCATTTAGCTCAGTAAAAGGCTACATTTGTCTCAGTATGGGTGTCCTGTCTTACATCCTGAGGGTCCTTGCAAACTCTATGTAGCCTGCTTCTGGGACAAGAACCTTATTATTTTCTGATCAGATTATTTGACGAGCCTATAACCCATCCTATCCAAATAAATAATATGAACCTCATAAAATCAAGCAATACCCTCCCTACTGTTGTGGGCTGGCCTGTGAGTCCATAGTCCAGTGAGCCCCAAACTGTGGGGCGCACTCTCCCTAGGTTGGTGTGTAGGAATATTCGGGGGGGAGGTGCTGTGGGGCCTAGGTCAGTCCCCACTGGGGGTGGAGAGGGAGTGCCACACTTCCAGACCTGCTTCAGTCCCAGCCTTACTGCATCCCCAGCCCCATTCAGCCCCTAGTCATGCTACACTTCCAGGCCACATCCACCCGCATCTCCACTCTGCCCCCTGCTCCAGCCCTGATCTGCCCTCATTTCCTTTCTATGCCCCCTGACCAGATCCACCTCTAACTCCAGCTTCTCCCCCATCCCAACTCCACCTTCAGCCTAAGCTCCGCTGCTGAGGAACCCTTGGCTGGGCAGTAATGGAGGGGAGGGGTGCAGACAGATTCCATTAATGTCTGGGGGGTTCGGTGGTGACTGAAAATGTTTGTGTACCATTGTTCTTGTCTCATGATATGGGGGCAGGGCCTTTCTGGTAGCAGCCACAAGCCTATTTGTTATGTTGTTTTGTTTTATAATGAAAATAAACTCACAGTAGTTTTTTAAAATATAGAGCTGGAAAAATACTGAAACTTTATTTTAATCAGTAACCCAATTTTTTTTCAGTTCAGTTCCAGATCAGTTGGTTGAACAAAATTATGGTTCCGGTTCAGTACCAGTTTAAACACCAGTTTGAACTGGTTTTCTGATGCAACTCCCTGGGCAGAATAGATTATCTGGGCAGTTCAGATACCAGGTAAGACAGCTAAGTGCTCTGCTCTGTGGTGGTTGTAAAATAAGCAACACAGGGACAGAGAATGATTCTTAGCATCTAAACAATGAGACTAGCTCAGCAATTCCTTGCTTATTTAGCATGGAATTGCTAAAGGAGGTAGGGGGGTGGAGTGGCTCCTGGGCCAGGGCTGTCAGGATCCTGGGAGGGGTGGGCGATGGCAGGGCACTGGAGAGGGGAAAAGGCAGGTCAGGCAGAGGGGGGCAAATCTGTGTCCCCCCAAACACTTTAAATGGTGCATCCACCTCCCTAAATCCAACTCCCAGATTTAGGTTGCAGGGTGAGAGAAAGGTCCCATCACACAAGCAGGGAGATTTTTAAAAGGTACAAAAGGGAGTTAACATCTGGTGATCTTCCTGAAGCCCGAGGGGCTCAGCTTTCATTTAAAAATCAAACAAACATAAAAGGAACTTCCTCAGCCTCCCACTTGCAGAAAAAAGCTTGACCAGGTGATGGGAGTATAACCCCCACCAGACTCAGAGACCAGCAGGAAAATGCAAAGCACCAAATGTTTTTTTAAAAAATAATCTTCTGGCCCCTCTGCTTCGCTGTGCTGCCCTAGGTGTGAGTCCTGTGGGGTGGGGGGGATACCCAACAGCCCACTGGATATGGATTTTCCCCAGGGTCCCTCCCTCTCTCTGTGGGAAGATGGCCCTGCCCCTTCTCCCAGGATTGACAAGGCAGGGGGTGTCTCCTCCAATGGAAAGGGGGTCCCCCAATATCCTCACCTCTCCTCTTTGCATCCGGCTGCTCCCGACCACGTGCATCTCTTGGCTGGGGAGAGGCGCAGAAGTGCTGTGTCACGCCCAGGTGTAACCAGTGCCACACACTCAACTTATCCCTACCGGTGTCAGCAGCCAGCTTGCCACCACAGTCCCATCACTGACCCCCTGGTTGCACAGCCAATGGGCATTTGCCCCTGCCTGTGTGCAGCCAATCAATACTGGTGATGGGAGACATCAACCTCCACCACCATCCCAGAAGGAGCCCTCACTGAAACCCAATGCAGCAAATTCCTTTTAAAACAAGGCCTGAGCTGCGTGCTCCCTCCTACCCCCAACAGACCTTACTCAAGCATGCAGTGTTTCCCCCAGGAACTGAAATTAGGGGGGGATGCTTGAATTTACGGGAGGGGGCGGGTCAGGGCCAATGGGGGGTGAGACTGTGAGGGTAAAGGTGGGCTTTATGGCACCATAATAAAAACTGAAAAATGTTTCATGACTATTTTATTAAATTTAACTCATGTTTTGAAATCATCACACAAATTAAAGCTGGCTACTCAATCCTTCTGTGAAGTACGACATCTACATCCTTCTTGGTTTCTTGTTACAATTTTGCACAACTCTGTTAATGAACTTCTTGAATGCAGTGCATTCATCTTTGGTGGCTTCTCGTGTGTTCAGTAATTCCATTTCTTCAACTGAGACGCTCATTAGATCATTCACATGATCAGGTAGAAGGCAGGTTCTTTCAGAACACAAAATTCTATTCAATGATGAAAAAGAATGCTCAACTGTAGTTGTTGTGACTGGGAGTAGCAAGAGATGAATCCCTACTTCTTTCATCCCAGGAAACCTAACACAAAGATCAGTTTGAGCCACTAGTGATGATAAAAAAGAAGTTGAAGTCAAATCTTCATTCATTCGTCGTATGATATTCCACACTGTGTTCAAATTCTCTGTTCTGTCCTGAGCACATGGCACGCCATTGCTGGTAGTGTCTCACTCCACTCAACTGTTGGTGTTTTATAGGACAGGGATCTGTAAAACCTACGCAGAGGTTGAGTAGAATCTATAAGTTTCTGTTGTAGATTTTTAAGAATCAAGTCTGTGTACTTTTTCAGTTGTCTTAACAAACACTTCTTGTCCTCTTCACTTAAAGATTCAATATAAATTCCTTCATTAGTCAACTTCTGGACTGAAGTCTTTGCTTCTTCCAGTGCTTTTTCAATGGATAGCTCTCTGATTGATACAAATGTAGCTTCTGTTGCTGGACAAACATCTACTACTGTTGTAGCAGATGCCTGGATGGCATTTTTTAATGACCCAAGTGGTTTCAGCAGTAGACTTACAAGAGAGAGAATGGCAATAGTCATCTCTGAACATAGTAGCAAAAGTAATCCACCAGCCTCACTACTTAGATCCATCCCATCTTGGTAAATACTTTCCAAAGCCAGTAATAATGGCAACAGCCAAGGATCGCTCATAAGAAAGCTAGAGGGTTTTGCCAGGTTGGACTAATTTGAACTTCAGTCCCAGTGTAGCTTCTATATTTTCCAAGATATTCAGTCTTTTTGGACTCTTGCTGAGTCCAAATGAAGACATAAATTTATAGCTTTTTTTATGTCTTTTGAAGAGTCTGCAGCCTATACTAGCGCTAGTTGGAGTAGATGGCCTCTGCAGTGTGTATAGGAGAGATTAGGGTTACACTTTTCTCCGAGCAAAGCTTGTACTCCACCATGTCTTCAGAGAAGTTGTGCAGCTCCATCAATGCCACAAGCACAAGCATCTGTTTGGGGTCCAATTGACAAGCATTTAACTCTAAGATGTGGTTGTCACAGATGCAGCCTGATGTGTTCTTCTATAACTTGAACACTAGAAAATGTCATCTACTGGCCTACCACTGACATCAAGATAACGTACACAATGACTTTATACTGACAGCCCATTGCATCGGTGCATTCATCAGCGCATGTATGCAAATTTTTTGAATGTGGTGAGAGAGTTCTTCACTTTTTCAGCTGTTGAGTCTTTCACTGTTGCACCGCATGTTGCTAGCCAAAAGTGAGTTTGCTTGCAGAAAGATAGTGAGCATTTTGCTGGTTCTTGTTCAGAACCAGTGTCAACTTCCAGGATGAACAAAGTGACTTAGCATGCCTTGCATTGCCTCGTCCTACCAACTAGTGGTGGACCAAGTCTGTAGCCTGCTTAAATAGAAAGTTGTTGCGGCAGAATTTAAACGTGTTGTGTTCTCCAGAGAACAAGTTCCGCACTTAACAGGCCTTCAGTTAAGTACTTCTAAAATTGGGCTTTGCAAGGGGCTATGCCAAGGCTTTCTGCATGTCAGCATCTCTTATGCACTCCAGAGGCTTTGGTGTTTTTAGCAGGCCTTTTCAGCATTTCAGTTTGTCAGCATTGGCTTTGCTGATCGGTTTGACAAACAAGCTCCTACCACTTTTCCAGTTATAGCATTGGGAAGCTTCCTTTCTTCGTAAGCTTTTTTGCAAGAGGTGCACCAGTAGCCATCTTTTGTAACTTCAATAAATGGGAACACTTTGCTGACAAACATAAGGGAACTGCCTTTAGGTTTTGGAGACACTGTTTCTTCAGTAGGTAGCTGTATTTGTGCTTCTGGCTGGTTGGATGTAGAATATGCCACTTGAACCTTCAGATGACATGTTGATATAGTTCTTGGTCTTGATGTGTTCTTCACCTTGGTTAGTTTTTGAGCCTTTGAGTGGAAAAATTGTTGTATTGTTTTTGTCTTTTCATTTTCACTTTGACCTGCAACATATAAAAAGAGAATGAATAAAGTAAATGTTTTATTAGGATAATGCCAAATTTAACATAAGGATAATGCAAGTTACACCACTTTCTAAATACCTATACATTCTTTTGAAATGGAGGAGATTTAAATGGATTAATAGCTTCAAAATCAATATAATCAACTACTGCCTTACTTTGTTTTTAATAGGAGATGTAGGTGAAATTCACCAGCATTGTGATCAATGAGCTCAAAGCCTTCCTTACTACTTAAAGTCCCATACTGGGGTTATGTGGGGAAGGGATGACAGGTGTCTGTACACCTACTGCATGATGTGGAAGGGCATCCTTGCTCTTGGAAGCCCCATGGAAGGCAGCCAGTGCCAGGCTGAAGTGAAGACTTTTATTATTTATATTTATTAGTGGCAACAACTCTTGCAATTTACCCAAGAATTGGAGGAGTGGCTACAGGAAGGTGGAGCTGAAATTCTGTTATCTGTGGATTTTACCTCAAGGCATCCACAGAAAGCCTGGTGATCCATACAGAGCCCAATACTCTAACTTTTCACAAGGAAAGTGGATTCCAATATACTTGCATTTCATCAAAGTCTATTTGGGATAAAATATGTTCCCAGCTACACCAGTGAATTCAAAGAAATTCTGCCAATTTGAATGATGTAACTCAGTTTTACACGTGTGCAGCTGAGAGCAGAATGCGGCCCTTCGTCTTGCAATTGTTTTTTTAGGTCTTTTGTATTGTCTTCCTATATATATATATATTTTGTAGAGCTAACATGTAAAATTATGGATACGGCAGGTTGGCTGCATGCTATACCATTCCTCTGAATACAAAATAACAATTCATTAGCCTCTGATTAGTGCTTGCTTGATCATGTATTCAAATACATGTTTTAAATGTAATCATGTGGATTCTATTTTTTGACTGCAGTGGAGGGGGCCAATGTATAATAATACAGAAGATCTGAACCCAAACAGGACCCTGTGTCCAAGCACACTCATTTTGAGGGGAAGGGGAGAAGTGTTTCAAAATTCAGATCTGCATTTTAATTTTGCAGCTCAGTCTGCTTTCAAATGATAATGTAAAATGTTTGGGTCCAGCTCCACCCTCCTTGTTTCTGAAGTACGGGATTGCATCCTGTATTTATATAGTGCCAATCTGACAGAGCACCTTAGGCACTCCATAGAACATCGTTATTAAAGTACATTAAAACATGACATAGATGAACAGTTTTATAATCATTATGCTGTCAAAATACAAGCAATAAACTGTCTGCTGTACACTTTACATTTTCTTCATTTATAGGCATTTCTATATTGCTCCTTATCAGAGTACTTGAACTTTACAATGATGATGTTTAAGCAGGTACAGTGCTCTTGGGACTAATTGGAAATATGTAGTTAGACTATCTGAATTTAATTTGCCTTGTCTATGCATCCCCAAATATAATATACAAAAAGGCAGTGCTTCTACAGCCTCGGCTGTCAAGCCCAAATTCACGTTTTTGGAAGAGGGGCTGAGGGAACACAGACTCTACAATTTCACTTGCCAAATAAAGATATTTTAGATCAAATCCTCTTCATCCCTCTGTAAAATAGAAAAGAAAGTGCTCATACATTTGAGACAGAGTAGTAAATGCCAGATGCCCTGTATCCAGGGCCGGAGCAAAGATGTTTCGCGCCCTAGGCAAAACTTCCACCTTGTGCCCTCCCCCCACACCCCTGTCCTGAGGCACCCTCCTACCCCACGGCAGCTCCCCCACTCCACCTTGAGGCACCCCCCCTTGCAGGAGCTCTCCACCCTCTGCCCTGAGGCTGATTGGCGCCACAAGCCTGGGAGGCGGGAGAAGTGAAGCAGCTCACCCCTGTCCTGCCTCCTCCCCAAGCACTCCGCGGCCGCTTCACTTCTCCCGCCTCCCAGGCTTGAGGCGCCAATCAGCTTAGGTGCCGCAAGCCTGGGAGGCAGGAGAAGTGAAGCATCTGCAGCGTGCTTGGGGAGGAGGCAGGGCAGGGGTGAGCTGGGGCAGGGAGTTCCCCTGCGTGCCCATCCCTTATTTGCTGCAGGTGGCCCTCCCCACGCTCCCCTGCCCCAGCTCCCTCTGCCTAAATACCAGCAGCAACCAGGATGGACAAGATCCGGCTGCCACGGTCGCTGCCGAAGAAAATGGAGCCCCCCAAATCCTACACCCCATGTGACTGCCTAGGTCGCCTAAATGGTTGCACCGGCCCTGCCCTTTACTCAAACAATAAAAACAACACCACTTCATTACTCTCCCTGCATTCAAGTGGTTTGTAACCCAACCCCCAGCCAAAATCTATCACTTGGGCAACACAGCTCTGTTTGCTGGATACCTAGGTAGATTAGGTGTGAATGTAAATACAATCTGGCCCAGCAGCCCCAGCTCATCACTAGCTGTCAGGGAGAGCTCATTTAGACTTTGCTTACAAATCATCATTTGAAATTATTAGGTTGGCAAACATCACCAAAATGAATGCACTGACCTTGTCATAAAAAACAACAGCTGTATAAAGAAACTAGTCTATGTTCATACTTTTCAAATCTATTATACTTTTTTCAGCTACATGTATTTATCATATTAAAGTGTGTATTAATGTTTCAATTGCAATTCAAATTTCCAAACAATCACTAAATTGGCAACACTGCGTGTAACTAGTGCACAAAACTAGGGGGTGGATGTGGAGAAATTTGGAGGGGGGGGGGGTAGGGAAATCCCTGCAAGCATGATCATTAATATAGAGTGTGTTATCCAAAGGAAAGTATCGCAGAGTCCACTACAGAGGGGCTATTAAAGTAACCACACCTCCCCTGCTGCTGTGGGAGCCCAGGAATGCAGTGGTGCAAACACATTAAAACATTGCTTAAGACGGTGTAGGCTCTGTAACAGCACTGCGGGAGAGAAACCCTGGGAGAGTACAAAGCTGGGGGAAGGGGAGGGCATGTTTGCCCCCTGCCCATCCCTGCAGTGGTTGGGCCTGTGCTGGAATAGCAGAGGCCTGGCCAGATGGAGCAATTTCCTGGAACTGATGTCATGCATCTCCCACTCCCCACTACAAGGCAGCTACTATATCCTGTGACTGACAGAACACCCGCAGAGCTCTGGGGGAAGGAGGCATGAATTTCATTTCTTGTGTGCAGGTATTCGACTATGCAGACATGATGCAATCTGCTGAATTTGTTTGGGGGAAATGTTGTGCTTTTAAAAAAACAAAAATATTCTGATAGTTCATGAAGCACAAGGGCGGCTTTAGGTATTTTGCCTTATGCCTAGTTCACACTGTGAGGGGCCTGACCCATGATTTTGGGGTTTCTAGTGGTACGGATGCTAGTATGGACAGGACAGTTCTGATGACCCAGTTGTTTAGGCAGAATTTAAGTTGGTTGGAGAGAAGCTGGTCTTGGAAATAGTTCTGTGCTGCTCTGGGTGCTTTGTGTCTGCTGCTGTCTGATTTAGCTCTGGCAGCAGAATGCAGAAAATACACCAGACAGGCCTTCAGTCCCTTCCCCCATCTTTTTACTTTCCTACGGTCTATCTACACCAGACAAGCCATCTGCCAGTGTGGGCTCATGTGTGGAGGCCTGGACTTGAGAAATCTAACATCGACATAACTGTCTAAAGCTTATGATCTCTTATAAAAACACACAGAAAAATGTCTTTGAGGATCATCAATTGTCTGGGAAGTTAATGGTGTCCTAAAGTTACCCAGTTAAGCCAGTGCAGTTAGAGACTAACGTGACTGGTTCAGAAAGTCTGCTAAACACTGTCCCACAATGCACTAGTCACTCTCCAGTTGGTCTGTCTGGTGTACTTTCTGCACTCCACTGCCCAGGGCGCAGCTTGGCTAGAAGTCACTTAGTCATACAAATATTGCTGCAAACACACCGCAGCTCACTGGCAATCTCCATAGCAAGCAACTCTTCCCCTTCCACAGGTGCATTCAAATAGTACATCTCAGAGCAGACTATCATCCAACTGGCCTGCAATCCCAAGCAAAAACTAAGGATGGCAAGACAAAATTATATGATCAAGGACCAGAATAGCCAGTCCAGAGTGGGTGGAAGACAGGTCCCTTCAACACTGAGGCTGTGCCTCTCCACCCAGCCCAACCAACACTCAAGGACAGCAAGAGGCCAGCAACATTAATGCTGGATGATAAGGAGGGGCAGTAGGGAAGACCAGGATGCAGAGGAGCATGACAGGGAACTACCAGGCTCCTAGGACATTTTGGGGTCCCCCAGGATGACATGTCAGAAGACTTACAGGGATGGTGTGCATGACATGGCAGACATGTTGGAGGGGATGGAGTCGAAGGAAGAGGCATCCTTTAAACACAGTAACATTTTATTGCACAATAGACCAAGAGCAGTCGAGATAGAGCAGATGTGAAACCTGACTATTCCAGGTCCATGTTCAGAGCAGACACACAAAAATAGGCATAAGGGTTTATGAGTGTTTGTCAAGCCTTATCTACACACAAACTGGAACCAAAAACTGAAGTGGTTGTGATTTACATTGTTAGCCACAAGTCAGTATGTGAACATGTATTTCAAGAATAGGAGTGTCCTATTTCAATATTCATAGACAAGATGTTTAACTATTTCATTCTCTCACCTGCTATGTAGTTGTGAGGACTTTTCTCCACAGCAAAATGTATTGAAATGGCTCTGTTACAGCCCCTGTCTTTTCTGCTTTGGCTAACATTGATCTATCTGAGGTAACATTTTAATCTAACTCCAAAGGAAGGCAATAGAAAGGTCCCGCAGCCAGAGCCGGTGCTAGGCATAAGCGGACGATACATTGCTTAGGGCCCCAAGCAGCTCCTGGGGGACCCCTATTTATTAATAGTATGTGTTGTCGGTGGGGTGGCCCCAAAAATATTCCTGCTTAAAGCCACCAATGGGCTAACACCGGCACTTCCTGCAGCCTAAGTGAAATCCTCAGCGACATCTATGCCACCTTCACCACTTTGCTCGTAGTTGCCTCCATAGGGCTTGTACTAGTATACTGACAGAACCAGCTGGATGGGCCGCTCTTAGCTGGTGTAATTGCCGTCTGGTTCCCTTTTCCTCTCATGAGGGCCAACTCTAGACCAAATGGTGCCCCAGGCGAGGAGTGTCTTCAGTGGCCCACACTTCGTTTGTTAAACTTTTGAATACCTTATTTTTTATTTCATTTGTAACCCATTTCATGGCTTTGATGCACAATTTGCATGCAGGAGTTATCCCTGTCACATAGTCACTACTTATACTCTTCAAGTCTTAAAACACAAGTATGCTTTCACAATTACACAAGGTTCACAATATTGCAGCTGGACTCTCACGTTAGTTCGTTCTTACTCACTGACTGGCGATGCCCTGCCCCTTGTATACCCGTGAGGGCATGGGACAATATTCTTGGAGGTTCCAGGAAAATGTAGTTCTCACAGTCTGGAAGGTTCCATGAGATTCTACAAAGGTCCAGAACAGTCTAGGTGGTTAGTAAAAGATGGATCCACATACAGAATACCTGAAATGTTACTTCAAACTTTCTATTTTCCTTTTTGTCACTAACAACAGAAACAGCACCCGAAGCCCAGCGCCCCTGAAGCCCAGAACTCCATGCAGCCACCCAGGTTGCCTGTCCCTAAATCCAGCCTGACCTCTCACTCCCACAGCTCCACTCCCTGAGGCTGGTGCCTGTTTCCTCTCCTCCACATTGGGCTGAAGTGGAGGAAGTTACAGTGATGCCTCATCACCAGCTGCTTTTACAGGCTTTACTTAAAAAGTAATTTACCAAGGGACGAAAAGGGGTATTTGGTTAGCAATTGCTCCTCCTCCATTACTACCTCAGAAACATCAGACATTCCAACTTTTTTTTTTTTTTAATAAAACTTTAGAAATAGCAGCTGAACCTTGGAGAAGCCAGCAACCACTCTCCCAGCCCTTAGTCTAAGGTGTGGTGGTGTTTGTTAGGCATTTAAATGATAGAGTGAAAAAAAAAAAATGGAGCCCAAACCCTTCTCCTCCAGCAGATTAGCTCCAGTGGACAGTTTGGGTGCTGCGAGTGGCATTTACTATACTAAATAAGGTCTCTTCACCGTCACCTTCTCCAGGGGTGGTTCCAGGCCCCAGCATGCCAAGCCTGCCTGCTGTGCTTGGGGCAGCAAAATGCCTTGAGCCGCCCCGACCTGGTCTCCCCTCTTCATATGTCTGTTGAATACACTGGTTGTCTCGTTATATGCCAAGGTTGGAAGCTCTTTGGGATGGGAATATTAAAAAAAACACATCCCATTCCTAGCCCAATAGAACCCTGATCCATGCTGGGAAACCTCCAGCTGCTAACACAATAAAAAGATCTTCTTTCAGGCCCACAGTTATCCTGTCCAGGAAAAATGTATCCACTCATCCAAGTTCTAATGTAAAAACTAGAAAGCTAAACAAACCCCATGAATCCTTCTCAAGGCTTAGCAGCTCTGGAGAGACCTTTGTTGTGTAACGTGCAGTGAAAGTGCTAAACTGCAACAACTTTAAATCCAGACTGGCGTGTTGTGCTCTCTCCTCTCTCTATTCTCTTACATCAAAGAGCAGTTATTGGGTGGGATACAGGAACTCCGGACTGGAAATTCTATAAAGTGTGATATAGCAGAGGTTTAGACTAGATGATCAATGTGGTCCTTGTGGCTTAAAAAAACAAAAAAAACAATCTATGAAGCTCACCGAACAAAGAAAGATGCAAATGTTTTTGCAAAGGCTTCTTGGCCATGTGGACAGGCCCTCTCACCTATAACATATATGGGAAACAAACACATTCACCTCGTAAGGGAAGTTGCATGCATTTTAAAGCCCTTCTTTGGTATTAACAAGGCCAGGTATCACCACCCCTACAACCAACGCGCCCCCCCCCCCCCATGAAACTGAAAATGCTATATCATGCTTGCATGGCCAAAATTAAAAGGCAGTAATAGAAGAGCCTTATAACTCTGATTTGGCTAAGACCTGTCTTTTAAACTGATTGTTAACATTCATATAATATTGACTCTGACAAAACCAAGTTCAGTGAGAGCAGTCAGTGTGCAAGATACCCCACTGCACCTCATGGGTGCCTGACTGCCTCTCTGGCTATTATTCCAGCTCACAAGAATGATGAATAGCAAAATGGAGTAGTGAAGCACAGTCACTTGCAAATGCATGCTCTGGGAAGAGTCTGACTTAGACTACCTCTTCACTACCCGCCATATCGGCGGGTAGCAATCAATTGCTCGGGATCGATATATCGTGTCTCATCTAGATGCGATATATCGATCCCCAACAGCTTATATCGATTCCGGAACTCCACCAAGCCGAGCGGAGTTGCAGAATCGACAGGGGGAACCGCGGACTTCAATCCTGCGCCGTGAGGACGGTGAGTAATTCGATCTTAGATACTTCAACTTCAGCGACGTGAATAACGTAGCTGAAGTTACATATCTAAGATCGATTTTCCCCTGTAGTGTAGACCAGCCCTTCCACAGCAGAGGTTCACACTTGGTAGAGAAGCATTTTATTGTGTTACTGTGTGTATATACCCTGACTAGGGTTAGTGTAGGGCACGTAGTCAACACAGGTGACTACAGATTAGCACTGAGACATGTTAGCGGAATTTTAAAAAATAATAGTCCTGAAGATCACATTAAATGGATTCCTAATGACATATACATAAAGATAGTTTCAGACATTAGAGGGGAGATGGCTTATTGACAAACAGCTTTAGCTCTAAACTAATGAAATGTGTAACTCAATCCATCTGGAACAAATAGAAAACAGGGAGGACAATACACTGGGGCCAAGGTTTTCAGATGTATAGGATGCTGGTGACCAGCACGTTTGAAGATCAGGCCACTTCAGTATGTTCCTGAGTGCTCAAAGGTGCAGCACTAGGGGATGGATGTGTTCCTGCAGTTACTGCTCATATGATGGTTGTGGTCATACCAGAGCAACTCCAAAAGGAGAGCCATGTTTGCAAAGGTGGTAACACCACCAAACACATTTTACTTTTTAATGAAACTACAGCAAACCCAGGTTCAGGAAGCAAAAAGCAGCAGGTGAAAGAGGAAAAATTCTCCCCACCCTGTCTCAGCAATCAAATAGTAAAGTTCAGGAGCTGATGAAGTGGATTGAGATGATACCTCTTTAGAAGTTCCAACAGAAACCCTCTCCCTGTTCTTCACAGCAACTGAAGGGAGTTTGTCAGCAGAAGTAATACAGGACAGCTCCTGTAGATTGCCCGTACAGACCCTCTCTCCTGAGATATTTCCGCCCATGACTAACCCAAGAATTATCTGAGGCCTGGTCTACACTGGAGGGTGGGGGTGTTGATGTAAGATACGCAAATTCAGCTACAGGAAATCGATCGCTACCCGCCGATATGGCGGGTAGTCTGGACGTACCCTGAGAGATTTAATGAAGGATTTTATCCCATTAGGTTAGTAGCTAAAAGGGTGCCTCCAGCATCTTACCCTTAACAGCCTGACCAACCCCACAGTGCATAGGTCTTACTCAGCTTGAAATTTGAGGCCACTTTCAGCAGGAGGCTGCAGCACCACTTCATCTTTGAGAAGCACTCCCTAAGCAGGGCTAGTCACTACAGCCTGGAGCTCTGGGACCCTCCTGACCAGCACTGTCACAAGGAATGCAGGCTTCAGAGCCAGGGACAGAACATTCTCCTGGAGATTGAAATAGACACCAGCAGTTTGCCTAGGATGAGGGAGAAGCGTCTCAAGGGCATTGGGAACACAGAGGTGGGATGTTAAATGATCCCTTTCAAATGCTGTGAGATGAGCATAGAAAAACTGAAACTTCTTCCCCTGGAATACAATATGCCAGTCACTGAGAGATTAACTTTAAGGGAAGTTACTGAGCAGCCCTATTGCCTTACAGTTGATAATGCCCAGGACCAGCACTGACACAGATAGATGGTCTATTTCTTCTGTCTGTGCTGCCTAAATAGAAAACTTTCCTCTTGCTGCTACACAGGGTTTTCCTAATCACGGTTTCCAATTCTCTAGCAGTATCTGCCAGACCTCCTGTACTACTAACTTAGCAAAGTATAACCTTTGTGTGGGTTAGAATCCAAGAAAGAGGGAGGCAGATGCGATTCTGCATGGCAGCAAAGCCCCCTGTGACCTACAGCCATACTTGGTGACTGATGAATGTGGGAATTTTGGTAATTTTTAAAATTTCTATGCACACCTGTTTCTCTCTGGACTTTATAGTGCTATGAATTGAGTGCAAAGGGAAGGGGCAGGATTGGAATCTTGTAATAGTCGGTCTGGAGACAAGCGCCATTAAACTGAATAAAGGCTACACCTGTGAACGGAGGATGCAGAACAAAGGAAACGCCAATGGCCAGGACATTGACACCTAGCCACCAACATTCTCCCCACTTCCCGAGCAGGCAAACCGGCCCCATGCTGGAGAGGAAAGGGGAAAGGCACATGGCTGTGCTCTCCCCTGGGATGGGGACAAAAACAGGGAGAGAACGGAAGCAGAGATGGTTCCTAGAGCAGCATGACTCAGGGACCCCTGATGCTCGTGTCTGAACTCTATCTTAACTTTTGCTTCTTGATGCTGACCTGTGATGTTGCTGCAAATATCAAAGCACTGCTCCCTCCACAGGTGAAGAGCAAGTCTCTCACAGGAGCCTAGCTCGGCTGGGGTTGGTGCAGGAAGCCACACAGAAGAATATGGATCCGTAGCCCTCAAAGGTTGTTTCAGAGTCATGGAGGCCAAGGGCCTTTCCCCGTGGAACTGTTTGGATCCTGGAGAGTTACCCCTTCAGCCCCCAAGGAGCTGGTTACACTCTAGGGCAGACACCAAACCTTACAGATCAATGACCGTTGACAACCTGAGGCTGGGATTTTGAAGGAGACTCAAAGTTGGTCACAACTCCAAACCCACCCTGAAAATCTTGGGGCCTCCTCCCTCAGCATGGATGAGATTAGAGGCTGATCATTGCCTACTCAGGGTGTAAATTTAGGGGGAATTTAGCACTAGTTAAGCAAACAGGCTTCACTCAAGCCTCTAAAGGCACTGGGCCTGTGGGACAGATTGGAAATCTAAGGTTAGGAAAGGGGCATTCTTTAAACTTTTGCCAGAGCCTCCATCCTTGGAAGAAGGATGGTATAAGGTAAAATAGTTCCTGGAACCAAGATCCCTAGCAAAGAAATGCCAATCAACACTCAGTGTTTATCTATTTACAGTGGAACTAGGCATAGCTGGAGAAGGAAGCAAACTGGACCTTTTGGTTAGAGGCTGGAGGAGTTCTGCTGTATGCGTATGCATCCTTAGTTGCTTCCGATCGGCCCTGCACCTTTCCATGGCACAACAGAAAGCCTGCATTAATGGGCTGGAGAATTCTGGCTTGGTGTGGAGTGTGTAGATACAAGTCAGGAGTGGTGATCTGTATTAACAATACTTGAAAGCATCCCAAGCTTCTCACTGAAGTGCTTTCCATGGACCCTAATGAGAGCTCCCCACCAGCTTTCATGTAGTCTCCACCTAGGTGTATTTTTGTCTTTAGCCCAAGTTATACTCATTTCTACACTGAGGAGTGCTTATGGCACCTTAAAGACTAACAGATTTATTGGGGCATAAGCCTTCATGGGCTAAAACCCACTTCCATCAGATGCATGGAGTGGAAAATACAGTAGGATGTGTGTATTTTATATATATATATATATATATATACACACACACGCGCGTGCGCGCAAAAAGTCCATCTTTTCATGTACTCTCTCTCTCTATATATCTTCCTACTGTATTTTACACTCCATGAATCCGATGAAGTGGGCTTTAGCCCACAAAAACTTATGCCCCAATAAATTTGTTAGTCTCTAAAGGTCCCACAAGTACTTGTTTTTGCTGATACAGACTAACACGGCTACCACTCTGAAACCTGTCAATTCTACACTAATTTCTCTTCCTTTTTGGTATTTAGACCTTTCAAATATTTCCAAGTAGCCATCTTATTCCCCTGCCTTCCCATAGCGTGTGGCAAACAATGTTCATTCTTTGTCTTCTCTCACAAATCAATACCCACAACACTTTATTCCTCCAGTTTGACCCATAGGCTACATCTACACTTGGAGGTGAGTTTGCAATGCCCAACTCACATAGTTGTACTCAAGCTAGCATGCTAAAAATAGCATAGCCAGGACAGAAGAGGTGTCGGTTCAAACTAGATGCCCTGAAGACGTCCCCACCAGGATCCCCTGGCTACGTATGTACTTGGGCAGCCTGTGCTACTCTGGTACACTGCTATTTTAAGTGCACTATCTTGAGCAGAGCCACTGAGGGTGCATATATGCGAGCTGAGAATCACACACCCAGCTCCGAGTGTAGACATAGTCAAGGTTGGCACAAAAAGCTCTACAGGGTACTCCAGAGGGAATGTGGTCTTTCAATTTTGTATCACCCAAGCAGAAGTTTGGGTTTCATATTAAGGAGCGGCCCTTGGAACTCAAGATGCTAACCTAGTCAAACACACTGACTGGAGCCCAGTGGACTGGCACAGCAGTTGTGTAAGGCGCGGGAACCATGCCTTGTTTTTTGGTAAATTACAGAGTGAGCAGATGCAATTACGGAGTCTTACCAAAATGTGCATTTCTAATGCTAATTGTAAACAACCCCAGATTGTAAGTTTGCTTTTTTAAAAAAAATGGCAAACACAAATGCATTAAATAATTCTCCAACTTCTGACCAAAAGTTTAAGCAGCATATACTCCGCTGTCCTCACCATTTTAGAAACAAGCACCACAGGTGAGAGAGAGCGAGAGAGAGAGAGAGAAGGGAAGCAGTAAAAAGCAGGCTGTCTGTCTCACACAGTTTATTTAACAATAGGTAATAAGAAATCAATTTTAACAGTCTATACAGTGATCGAAAGTTCATATTTATAAGTAATCAACTTTAATTGCATGATTTACAACATTTGAGGGTTTTTTGCTTTCTATTTTCAAGTTTTACAGAAAGTGGAAGAGGCTGGGGAAAGGGGAGATAGAGAAAGCAAGCATAAAGAAGAAACCCCAGGGACTTTTCTCAGGTTAAAATCATCCTCTCGGAATTCTTACCCTCTTTTTTATTTTTTTTTCTTTTGTTAGATGTAAAAATAACAAAAAAAATCTTTCAAGAAAACAGAAACCACAATATATATACTACATCCATTTGGCAGCTGCCCCTGTGTATTTGCAAAAATGTTGTCTTCTCTACATGTACAAATTATTTTAATACTTGAAGTTTTTTTAAGCTCAGACTCTTGTATAGAAAATTCTTGGAGGACAAAAGTAGACTTCAGGAGGGGTGGGTTATTTTATTTTTACATTTTTTCAAAGAATTGATATCTTTCCAACCAAAGAGGAAAAAAACTGGTATTTATTTTTAATATATATTTATATATATGTAATGTATTTTTAAAGCAACATTAACCCCTTTTGTCCTCCGGTTTTAGGAAATGTTCTCCTGTGGGTTTTTTGCAGTGATGTGAGGAAAAACCATAATAGGGAAAATGTTAACCATCTGCCTCAGTAAATAATAACTATCAATATTACATATTTTCATTAATTTAAAAAAAAATAAAACCTATTGGAGGCATGAGAAGGGGGCCAATTTGGTCAGCAGCCAAGAAACCACCCTTTCCCCCCCTCCACCTCCCAACGCACGCATGCGAGGAAAAACAAGAAAAAGGACTGGTTATGATTCCAGCCATAACAAAAATATATTCTTTGTATTCTATTGTCCCTCAGGTTCATTTTGTTGGTTTCTTGTTTTTAAAACCACAAACTACTGCTGCAGAGTTCGGATGTGTTCCAGGGAAAAATGTTGTTTTAGCTAAGAAAGATTCAAAAAAAATTTGTCTTTAGTACAAAAAGTCTTGAGAAAATAAGTTTTTTTTTTTGCTCCCAAAATGCTACAATGTGTCTAGTGTATGTCTAGTGTACTCTGTGAAAGGTTTGAATTCAAGTCTGAGTTATCGGAGCTGAGTCCCAGTTCCGTGGCGCTTGTACCATGGAGGCCTGCCATGCCTGGATTGCCAGCAAGCTGAGAAAGCATTGCACTCTGGTCCGGGCTGGCAAAGTGCCCCTGATCCATGGGGTTAGCCTGGGCGGCTACCAGTCCTGGATGTGGGGAGCTGGTCTGCGGAGAGACATGGTGTGGAGAAGGTTGAGGTTGCATCCGAGGGGAAGGGCTGGAATGGGGGGGCTGGGACTGGGGTCGTGGTGAGGGTACAGGCTGTGGAGAACGCACTTGATTGGTGAGTGATGAAGGGATCTGCTGGCCCTGTAAGTGTGGGGACTGGGCCTGACTGGGGAGCATGTGCTGTTGGGGGCTCATAGGGTTGGGCTGAGCTGGGGATCCCATTTGCTGCTGAAGTAGCCTCTGCTGGAAAGCCTGCTGCAAACTGGCTCCTGTCTCTGCACTCATTGCCTGTGGAAGCTGGCTCATTTGTCCCATAGTTCCTTGCTGCATCTGTTGCATATGATGCTGCATCCTTTGCTGTTGCTGCTGCTGCTGCTGCGCGTAACCGACACCCTGGGGTTGCTGAAACTGATTATGGTTGGCCATCCCAGGCCCCAACCCTGGACCGGCTCCTTGCTGCTGCTGCTGGCGCTGCTGCTCCATCATCTGCTGCCGTCTCATTAAAAGATCCCGAAATTGTGGAGACATCCCAGAGTGATTCATGTTCATCGGCTGTGCCTGAGGATTCATCCCACCCATGGCCTGCTGAGGCGGCTGCTGCTGCGTCTGTTGGGGCATGCTGGGCCTTTGGACCCCGGCTTGCATGGGGTTCATATTTTGCATCGCTGGGTTTGGGTGCACCCCTCCTTGCTGCCCTTGCATGGCTGGCTGTGGTTGAAGCCCTGGCTGACTCTGTGGCATTCCAGGCTGCCCTGGCATACCTTGTGGATTCTGAGACACTGCATACTTGGCAGCCCTCTGCTTGATGAAAGCAGCCAGTAGCTGAGGGTTGGAGTGGAGGATGTTAAGCACCTGCTGCTGCTGCATTGGGGAGCTGGGAGACCTGAGAGTCCGCAGTAAGTTTTGTAAGGCTGCCTGGGGCAGAGATGCTGGTTTTGGCTGAGGCGCACCAGGAACCTGACCCATTCCTGACTGAGGCGCCATGTTCATGGGCTGCCCTGGCTGGGCTACTGACATCATGGATGGTCTCTGCATTCCTGGCTGGAGCTGCTGTGGTTGGGGTAACCCACTCTGGGCCCATGGTGGCTGCTGCTGGATTCCCGCTGGCCCCATGCCTTGATCTATATGACTGCCAGGCCCTCTGGCCATCTGGGGAGGGTTCATCCCCATTGGTGGCATTGGATTCAGTTGGGGCATCTGGTGTTGAATTGGCCTTTGGAAAATCTGAACTTGTGCCATCTGACGCTGAGTCTCTGCTGCCCGCTGGATCTGCATGGCCATTTCTACTGCAGCTGGAGGAGGACCCTGGACTGGTGGCTGAGCAGTCTGAGGTGGAGTTGGAGGAGTTATCTGGCCACCTGCTTTGCCCTGGGACACAGCACCAGAGGGTTGAGTTCTCGGCATGGTGTAGGGCGGCATAGTATTGGGAGGTGCAGGTTGGGGTTGTGAGGCAGGCTGGGGTGGTGGCTGGGGTTGTGGGGTCTGTGGTGTTGGCGGCTGCTGGCCTGTTGGAGTTGTTGGTGTGGCTGGGGTTGGTGAAGGCAATCCTTGCTGCTGACCTACCACACCGGTTCTCTGCATGCTTGCCATCCTCCTTCGGAGCATCTGCGCCTGCTGCAGACGGTGCTGAAGTTGCTGTTGGCGAAGCTTGTGTTTAATGTTGAGGCAAAAGGGAACCGGGCATTTGTTCTCCTGGCAATGCTTTGCATGGTAGCAGCAAAGAGCAATTAGTTGTTTGCAAATAGGGCACCCTCCGTTGGTCTTGCGCTTGCAGCCTTTGGTATGTTGGACAACTCGCTTCATCTTCTGACAGGACGGCAGTGAACAGTTGGCGTTACGACACTGGCAGGCATGGACAAGGGACTGGATACAGCGCTGGATGCTCAGGCGGCGAGAGTCGCCAGGGCTCTGGGTGGTTGCAGTCTGCTGGTTGTTGCTCTCATCGTCTAGGCCAAGGCCCAATTTCTCCATCTTGTGGTCATGGTTTTTAGTGTTATAACAGGTGATGCACAGGTCGTAATCCTGAAAAGAGACCAAACATTTGGAAAATTAAACAGCTGTCTACATAACCTAGCACAATAAATATACGAAATAGGGTCATGTTCCTAACGAGGGACATGGACTGTGGTTGGGGTGAGGGAGAAAAATTGGCCTTTTTGTTGATTATAAAACCAGTATGGACCATTGTGATCATCTAGTCTGACTTCTTGTGTAACACAGGCCATAGGACTTTCCTGGATCAACGTCTATTTAACTAGATCACTGATTTTAGGAAAATGTCCAGTCTTGATTTCAAAGTATCCAGTGACGGAGAATCTATCACAACCTATGCTAAATTGTTCCAATGGCTAATTACTGTCACTTAAATTGGCATCTTATTTCTAGTGCAGATTTCTCTAGCTTCAACTTCCAAAGCACTGGATCTCATCGGTTTAGCAGGCAAAAATATGAAGGGCCCTCATCACACTTCTTTTCTCCACATAGGTAGCTCTAGTCAACCTTTAAACATCTCTCTGTTAAGCTCAATAGACTGAGCTGCTTGTGAGCATGTTTTCCAATCTTATTCATTCCTGTGGCTCTTCTCTGAATCTTCTCCAATATATCACTATCCTTCTTGAACTGTAGATGGTAGAACTGAATATTCCAGCAGCCCCACCAGTGCCAAAGAGAATAAAACTCCCTCTACCTGATATTCCCATTTATACATCCAAGGATCACACTAGCTCTTTTGACCACAGCGCTACACTGGGAGCTGATGCTCAGGTGATTATCCACCACGACGCCCAAGTCTTTTTCAGAGTGACTGCTTCCCAAGGTACAGTCCCCTATGACCAGTGACCTGTGCTGGCCATTATTTACCACTCTCCCAGTCTTTGGATCATCTGAAAAGTATCACTAATAATTTTATATTTTCCTTCCAGGTAATTTATAATGTCCTCTGTGCCCAGGTATTGGCAGAAGTCCAAACAACTAACAGTGAAAAGTGCATGGGCAAAACTGTATCTGACATCTATACAGACCAACAGCCAGGGCTTGGAAAACCTGTTTGCCCTGAGGCAGTAGAAATTTCACCTGACCAAGTGGGATCAGGGGACCACTGACTCCTTCCCCTGGAGGGAAGGAGGACCTCAAGGAACAGAGTAGCCATTCATCCGCTTGCTCCTCTTCAAGAGAGGAGTGGAGCACAATAGTGCCAATTCTTTAAGAAGGGGAGAGGGAGGAGCAGATTGCTTTTCCCAGTGAGGAAGGGGAGCACAGAGCAGAGGGGCCACATGGAGAACAGATGGGAGGCTGGGGGGGCGGGGGGTGTGTTTGAAATTCTTAGGAAGGCAGAAGTCCTACCACATGGTAGGGGACCTGGTATTCCTAAAATTAGTGAAGAAAAGAAAACTCCCAGAATTCACTAACTGGAGAACCCAGAATTTGTTTACTTAGGTGTATGTAGGAGGCAGAAAGTCAAATTTTATTTGCGGTTTCTCAGAACTGAATTTAGGGCACAGTTAATTTACTGGTGGAGGAGTGAAGATTTAAATGAAACAAGCATGGTTAAGGTGATTACAACCTTTGGGGGCATACAGCAGCACAGCTACTTTTCACTCAGGATAGCACACTTAACACCTCCCATTCCAAACTGCCACAATGTAGACTGGACAGACATTGCTATGAATGTAGGTTTAGAAGTGATTTCAGGTAAAGAGTCTCCTTAACCTTGGTGCCCAGAGCTAGTGGGGGAAAAAACATCTTATCAGACATACCTCACAGACAGTGCAGTGCCATCTGGTCTCTACATGATGCTTGCATTCATTGCAGGTGTAAACAAAGCGGTCCTGGCTCTGGGTATGCAACTCCACTAGCATGCACATGGTTGACCACTGAGCTCTTCGTAGTGAGGAGAACTCCAGGTGTTTGTCTCTAGCAAGGGTGAGGAAGGCATCACGCCCATCCATCAAGTCACATGGAATGAGTGGGTCAGGCTCAACAATAGGAGGCAGGGAGTTTGCCGCAGGACCAGCGATGAGACGGATCACAAAGAAGACCTGAAAAATTAAGTAGAAGTTAAAATCAGCCATTGACTAACCTTAACTACAAAGTAAATGCCATTCCATGGCTACTGATGTTAGCATGCTGTGATGGGTGGGGTGGGGTGGTTTTACAGCAAGCTGACTACTTGCATGGGTCATGAAGGAATTTCCACTTCTGCACATACAACACTACATAATTCACCAAGTGCACTATGGCTCCCCGTCCCCCAACACCTTCCTCTGATGCAAATACGGACCACTGAACTAAATGGACCAATGGTCCAATCTGGCACAGCGAAGACTTTTATTTATGAAAGCTCTCTACACAGCACAGGTGTGATCTGTATTTATTCCCATAGCTTTGACAGGAAAGAGTCTAGATGGGGATTCCATCCACAAATACGTACTTTCTTGCTAAATTCTATATTAAATGTTTGTGCACTTGGCCACTCAAACAGAGTAGATACTTCTCAATCCAATGGCTTTTACCTCTTTTTGCTTCTCCATGGTGGCATACAGCTTCTGGGAGAGATCGTTGGAGACATTGGGCATGCCAGGCTTCTTCTTATTGCCACGACTCAAGCTGCTCTTGTTTTTACTTGTCTTCTTATTATTCTTCTTTTTGGCATTTTTGCTGTCTCCCTTACTCACCTGCCAGAGAAGCCAATAACTTTGAATTTGTAGAATAATAAGAGGCATTTAGGTGCCTCTGACAATTATTTAAAAAGACAGTAAATCAGTATATCAAAATCTAAAGCACTTTATTAGGCTAGCACCTCCAGTCATTGGAGAACTAAGAAAAGCTTTCACAATAATTTACTATGAAGCTAGGAAAATGTTCTTACCAACTGTCCTGGAAGTCTGAATTAATTTGATCAGAGTCATTCCAAGATGCCAGAGTGGCAATATAACCATCTAAAAAGTATCTGAAGAGTGTAAACACCCAAGAGAGATATTTGTTTAGGTTGGACTGAAGGGGTAAAACAGAGAAAAGGGATAAAATTCATCAAAGACTGGCAATCAGAAAAAGGTTCTCTAACCATGAGCTCTCTTAGATTGTGGAATCATATCCACATGATGCAACAGACGACCTTGATACATTTAAACCTGGAGAAGTCACTGAAGAACACATATGGAATGAGAGTGCACTGTCCAGAGATCTGGGGAAGGAGCAGACAGTCCATGTGACTTTATAAATCTCTCTCATTTCTGTTATCTTCCCACCAACGCAGCCTCCCTAACCATTTATTCCAGCTTAACTCATCTCTCTAGATTGCCTCCAACAGAGGTAGTTGTGCCTTTATGTCCAAGAAACGGGTTTTACTCCCACTTTGATCTTGATTAACGTATATGTGAGGATAATGGTAGCTTCTAGTCTAGTGTGATCACTGCTCACTAATGAGTACAGTCATGCCTTCCAGTCCCTTCTGTAGATGCTTTTTATGTACTTTGTGTGAGAAATAGGGTATGGGAATACAGACCTTAAACTTTATTTCTTCAGTGGGTTTTATTCTGATAAGCTTTAAAGTAACTTCGTCAAGATGAAAATTTCCAAAAAGAAGCTATTTGATATAATCCCCAATTCCTAAATAAAGATTACTAAATTGTATTGTTTGCAAGAAGAATGGTGACATCTGATCCTAAAATGTTCACACTTATTTTGTGCTGAACTTGTCATAAACTGCTGGCATAATGCCATCTCAAGACCCTTTCATCTGGACAAGGCCATGTCAGCTTCCTTACAAGTGTATTTGATATTTTTGGTGGTATCTGAATACTCTGAATACAAATACTGAAAACTTAAAAAAAAATTTGCTGGTTTCAGCAAGACTCTCTCTCTCCCTTCACCCCCCAATGCTAGCCAAAAAGATGACCTAACTCAAACACAATCAGATCAAGCTTCATGGCTTCAAGGTAAGACTCTCATCCGCTTTGTCCAAAGACCTTGAAGAAAGGTGCTGCAAGGTAGCATAGGAATACCATAAGAATTACAGGTAAGACTGAGAAGTCTTGCCTTTTGGATCAGCAAGCCACTGAGGAAAGACTAAAGTTCTAGAATCCCAAGACTGATCACCTCTGAGGGAGGTTGTCACAACATAAACAAATAGGCTATGCCAGGCTTTGGCCAGTCTACCTGCACATGAAAAAGTCCATTAGCAAGCAGCACTGTCAGCAACATCGCTGTCTGGCTTGACTGCAGGTCCCGTTCCTATTTCTAAAGAGCCTAGAATACTATGTAAGTGCTCTATTATCTTAAGTGTCTTTTCCCTTCTTCTATTTGTCTTTTACTTTTATTAGCTGGGCAACATCTCAGCCTTTCATTCTTTAATTTTAGGGTGTAAAAACGTGGTTGAGTATATGAGCATCGGTAAAGTCCACCCTGGGAAGCTGCCAGAAAGTAAGTTCCACAGGCTTAAGTAACCCTACAACAAAGTCTCAAATATACTCATTAAAGCAACTTCTGTCTTCTGAATCCGAAGCAACTTAAAACGTGTCAGCTGTAATCTAGGATATATAAACTGCTACGTCAGGGTTGTCAGACTTCTGCTTATCAAAGTATTCTGCAGAGACCTGTATTTTAGTTGCTTTTTTTGGGAAGGGGTGGGAAGGAGGGGAAGATTAGCTACCACAAGAGAACTGAAATCTAAAGAGGAAGCTTTTGTTCGGTTGTGGTTTAAAAATTATACAGCTTGTTTTCAGTACCAAATATTTAACCAGCTCCAAGTTCAGACTGACTAACCTTGGTAAAATTCTTAGTTGGCATTTGTAACTGAACTGACAGCCACCTCCTTAGTTCCTTTCTTTGAATTTATAAGGACTAATTATTTGTTGAATTAATCTGATAAATTGACTAATTTGATCATTTAATTCAAATCTAACTTGTTGATTTAGCCTTGATTGATCTTTTTGCTTTATCCTTAGTTTCATTTAGTATGGCTAATTGCAACTTAGTTTTAATAGCTTAAAGAAAATTTATAAAATTGATGAAGAGTCATTTCTTTAAAAAAACAAACAAACCTAACCAACAAAAAAACCCCCAATCCTAAACAAGGATCTTGATATCAGCTGGTCAAGCTAAAACCCTGATCACCTCCCCCAACTGATCTTTGACTCAACTTTTAGACCAACTTTGTTAGACATTGAAAGACTACATAACCGCAGAAATTCACGACTGGAATGTTAAATGAATTGTTATAATCTCTTCAGGAAGCACTGAGTGGGGAAAAGGGGAGAGGGAGGGGCACCCTATGTTGAAAATGGCAATACCTATTTCCGAGTCACTCATAACTCGGACAAAAGTGACCCTGAATGCTCATACATCAATATCTTAACAGATAAAGCACAAGTGGGGTATCAGCTGGTGTCTTCTACAGATCACCAAAACACATTAGGGAACAGGATGACTGCCTCCTTATGTACCTCTCTATGATCTGTAGGCGGAAAAAAACCTGTGAGATCATGGGGGACTTCAATTTGAGTGACATATGCTGGAAGTCTTATGCTGCCAGTACTAAAAACATCCTTGGAATTTCTAAACATTATAGATGGCAATTTCCAAACTCAAGTGTTGCAAGCCAACATGGAGGATTTATTTATTAGACCTCATCTTAACAGAAAAAAAGGAAGTCATCACAGAACTAAAAAATAATGGTAGCTTAGGTATAAGTGATCATGACGTGATCCCATTTATAATATGCAAGCAGAATAAAGGCCAGACCAGTAATATGTATATACTTGGTCCTGATGTCATATAGCTGAACACAATTTTGAGCCAACTCAGCTTAGAGAAAGAATTTAATCTGAAAAATGTGAATGACAGTTTGGAATAATTTAAGAACTGGGGTTACTAGATGCATAGAAAGCCACAATTCCACAATCAAGGAACAAGGCTGTACTGCATAAAAAAACAACTTGAGAGAGGAAATGAAGATAGGTATAAAAAATAATATAACAAATGGAAGAAGAGGAAAGGAGATGGAATGAATATATATCAGAAGTTAGGAATTGTAGAAAATTGATAAGGGAAGCCAAGTGGCACAAGGAGAAATCTATGGTCAGCAGAGTTAAGAACAATAAGGAGTTATAAAAATGTTTTAGGGACAAAGAATCAGGTCCATTACTAGATGGAAATGGTAGAATCATCAATAATAATGCAGAAATGTCAGAAGTGGTCAATAAATATTTGTTCTGTATTTGAGGAAAAACATATGGTGATAACACTTTCCATTCCACTAGTATCTCTGGATACTAAACAGGAGCTACTGAAGTGAGACATTTTAAAAATCAGCAGGTCCAGATAATTTGCAACCAAGAGTTTTAAAAAAATTGGCTGAGGAGCTCGATAGACTATTAATGATGTTCTTCAATAAGGCTTGGAGCACCGGGGAAGTTCTAGAAGACTGGAAGAAAGCTAATGCTGTGCCAATTTTTAAGAAAGGTAAATGGGATGATCCGGGTAATCACAGGCCTGTCAGGCTGACATCAATCTCAGGCAAGATAATGGAGTGGCTGATACAGGACTCAATTAATAAAGAATTAAAGGAAGGCAATGTAATAAATGCAATTCAATATGGGTTTATGGAAAACAGATCTTGTCAAATTTGGTATTTTTTTAATGGGATTACAAGTCTGGTTGATAAAGACAGTAGTGTTGACGTAATATACTTAAACTTTTGCAAAGCATTTGACTTGGTAACATGACATTTTGATTGAAAAACTACAATGACAAATTAACATGGCACACATTAAATGAATTAAAAAACTGGCTAAATGATAGGTCTCCAAATATAACTAAACTAAACATCGTCTAGCAGGTGCATTTCCAGTGGGGTTCTGCAGGGACTGTTATTGGCCCTATGCTATTTAACATTTTTATCAATGATCTGGAAGAAAACATGAAATCATCACTGATAAAATTTGCAGATGACAAAAACTGGGAACAGGTCAACGATTCAGAGTGATCTGGATCACTTGATAAACTGGACACAAGCAAATAATATGCATTTTAATACGACTAAATGTATACATCTAGGAACAAAGAATGTAGGTAATATTTAAAGGATTGGGGACTCTATTCTGTGAAGCAATAACTGAAAAAGATTTGAGGGTCATAGTGGATAATGAACATGAGCTCCCAGTGCAACACTGTGGCCAAAAGAGCAAATGCAAGCCTGGGATGCATAAACAGAGGAATCTTGAGTAGAGTAGAGAGGTTATTTTACCTCTGTATTTGGCACTGGGTGCGACTGCTGCTGGAATACTGTGTCCAGTTCTGGTGTCCACAATTCAAGAAGAATCTTGATAAATTGGAGAGGGTTCAGAGAAGAGCCACGAGAATGATTAAAGAATTAGAAAACATGCCTTATATAGTGATAGACTCAAGGAGCTCAATCTATTTAGCTTAACAAAGAAAAGGTTAAGGTGTGAGACTTGATTACAGCCTATAGTATTTACATGGGGAACAAATATTTAATAATGGGCTCTTCTCTTGGAGTGGAAGGTGTAACATGATCCAATGCCGAAGTTGAAGCCAGACAAATTCAGACTAGAAATAAGTGTAAATTTTCAACAGTCAGAGTAATTAACCATTGGAATAAATTACCAAGCATTGTGGTGGATTCTCCATCACTAACAATTTTTAAATCAAGATTAGATAATTCTTCTAAAAGATCTTCTCTGGGAATTATTTTAGGGAAGTTCTATGGCCTGGGTTATACAGGAAGTCAGACTAGATGACCAGAGTCATCCTGTCTGGCCTTGCAATCTATGAAAAGTGTCAGTCATGGACTCACTGTTACGCTCATTCTGCGCTACTCAGCACTCTCATAGCATTTAAGACAAACCAAGGCTAAAGTCCAGTGACACAAAGTGTCCACCTGAATCTGAAGATGGGCTGGCTGATAATGGTTTCCAAGGCTCCCACACAATGATTTTCTGGCTCCCAATTAAGTAGAATGATAGCAAGAATTCAACTTACAGGTAGGGAAACAGGAGGGGGAAATCAGCACTATCTGGGAAAGTGGGAGAGCTGAGTCTCAAAATAAACATGCATTTTAGATAAACCTAAAGACAGTTATTTCCACCCCCAAATGGAAGCTTTAAGCCTTAACAACATTTAATTCTGCACCAGGGACCTAGGGAAACTAAGTGAAGATATAAGAAAAGATGGAGAAATATCATGAAGAGTTAAGGTAAAAGGAGATTCCTTACATCCGTGCTCTCATTGCTAGTGTTCTCTTCTCTCTTCCGCTCTTCCTCTTCTTGTTCTAATTCCTTAATGCTCTCCTCCAGCACGTTGGGCCAGAAGTCCCCTTCAAAGTAAGGCAGCTCTTTTGCACTCGTTAGACGATCTTCTGTTGCCTGCTTAAAAATATCCTACAAAAACATACAAACTTGGTTACAGCTATCATAACTGTGCAAGTGAACCAGGGCACTCTATTCTCAGAGACAGCAAAAAAAGCACTGAAGACAGCATCCAAAAAAAAGCTAAGAGACACATTTAGCAGTGCTTTAATTATGGATAGTTTGGGCCAATGATTCAGGCATTTAGTCCCCACAGAAAAAAACCTGCATTAGTAGACTGCTAGCCACTCACTGCAAGCTCCACATTTATTAGATAGAACAGCAATATCACAACACTTCCTACAGCCCTTGATCTCAAGTCAACATAAACCTGTAGATCTGAGGTTCTTCTAACTGCATCAGCAGCCCAACCATGTATGTTAGGGTTTTTTTTTTAAAATGCTATGATATCCCCAAAAGATTAACTCCACATTGGCTGTTCTTTAGTATTCCCATGATCTGTAGCTTTGATTTTCTATTTCTTTGGGAGCAAAGGAAGGTGTGACATTACCTCATACCTTTTTTACCAAAATGGCTTCAAAAGATGTGTGGTTTAGATAGGATTTACGTATTTTAACCCCAGACTGCTAAATACTCAATCCAGTTCTAAAACACAAGTTAATGCCTTACAAATTTCTTTGAATAATTCCACATTGCAGGACAAGCGGTAGGAAGAGAACTAAAAACAGACTGCTCATGAAGTCCTACTGCATCTAGTTTACATTTAACCAACCTTGTAGTCATGGACAATGCGCTCTGACACAGATTTGTCCAGCATCTTTTTATACCACTCTTGCAGTCGCTTGGGCTTGGGTATCTTCTGGTCAGGAGGATGGCAATGGAAAATATAGTCATCTCCTTCACTAGGTGGGCAGGCCCAGATATGTCCAGTTGTATATCTACCATTGTAAAAAACAACATCAATACATCAGGATGCTGATGTTTATCACTAGGGTCTTCTATTCCTTTCAGCCACAAGGTGGAGCCAGCATAAAGTCTGCTGGTACTACAAGATGGACAACTATTGCAATCCTCTTCCTGATCTAGAGTTGTCACTATATATAAGCAATGGACACCATTAATAAAAACATTGAGTTGTATTCTGATTGGCATATACATACAATATGGGCATGCATATTTTTACTAATAATGCACAGCCCTACTCTGTGCAGCAAAAAAGCATTTTCCCCCCCACTCTACAGGTAAAATCACTAAAGCCTGACATACGCTTGCAACTGTCATCTACCACTGCATTACAATTAGATGAGAGAAGTATAAATTCTCAGAATAAGGAAACAGATCATTTCAGCACAGGAGCCAGGATTTTCCTTCCCCAACAAGACAGAGGAGCTGCTTACCAGATGAGATTCCAAAAACTACCTTGTCTTCTGAAACCTACTTTTCTTTCCCAGCACTGATTCCTTTCTCTCTGCCTTCAAGGCCAACTAAAGGAAGAAAATTCCTCTATACCCGGGAGTTCTCCAAGTATATTTCCTCTGTAGCTCCTAGGGAGCATGTGTTTCAGTACCATGAAACCTGAAATCATCTAGAAATTAACAACTGTGAAAAGCTATAGGACCACAAAGCCAAATTTGCCCTCGGTTCCTTTCCATCTATTGGTAATTTGAAAGATTCCCAAAACCAGGGAAAGGAGTGTAGACAATATACTCAGAATTCCAGTTATAAGTATCCTTCCTTGATTCACTGAGCACAGTCTCTGCAGATCCCCCGATCCCACTTTAGGGCCTTGTCTACATTACTGCTTAAAATTTCACACCCTGGAGGGATGTAAAAGCCACTCCCAAGCAACGTAACTTACATAGATGTAAGGTGGTGTCTACACTATGCTATGTCGGTGGGAGATGCTCTTTCGCCAACATAGCTTTCACTTCTCGTTGAGGTGGATTAATTACGTTGACAGGAAAGCTCCCATTAATGTAGCATGTCTTCACCAGATGTGCTAAATTGCAGAGGTGTCGATTTAGCACAGTAGTGAAGAAAAGCCTTAGGAAGCTTAGCTTCCTTCATGCCAGGAAAGTAGTTACCTGACTGATTATTATAATCCCAAAACGAGCACCTGACATAACCCATAAGCACAGAAAGCAGCATGACGTGAAGATGTGGACTGAGCTTCATAAAGCAGTTTTACAGATACTGGGGTAAGGAAATTCCATGGTGGGAACATAGCATAATACATGGGGTCTGCTTCCAAGGTCTTTTATACCTTTAAAGAAACTGCTCCACAAGTCTCTGCTGAGAAACCACAACTCACTGCAGTGTCATATCCCCTTCCTCCTCCTAAACCTATCCCCCATGGTTTTGTTGCCCCTTCCATTGTGTCACTGGTTGAAATTAGATGGCATGCTCTTCAGGGTAGGGTCCATATATCATTTTGTCTGCACTGCGAGGTGCCTAGCACACTACTGGATGCTGTAAAATAGGAAGAAGGATTAAAGGCTTACCCTAATTTCTTGACATATTCTAGGTATCCAATTAATATTTCATGATAGACAGCAGTCCTCAGGCATTTAGGGCGGAAGAAATGAACACTGTCGAGGTAAGATATGTATACTCGCCTAGACAAAGACGAGGGGAAAAAAAAAAAATACATGACACTAAAGAACAGAAGGCCAGAAATATTTCATAGTATTTGTATACATTCATTCATGGTATTTTCTGTCCTTGAAGAACCTAATGCACAAGCCACTGTCTTCAAAGGCTACAGGTCCCATCTACCTCCAGGAACTCACCTTCCTTTACATCACCTCTGGTCTCCAAAATCTGACCTCTCCCACTCTCTAGAACAATCTTGTCCCTCTTCCTCACTGACTCCCTGTTTCTTTACAAACTAGACCCCAAAATCCATCTCTTTCCTGATGCTGGAACACCACAACCAGATGCCCATTCTGTCACTCACCTGTCTTCAATTCCTTCTTACTATAAACCTTACTGTTTTGTGTTGGGATATACTATCATGAATAACAAAATTTAATTATGCTGCATTGACGTTTTAAATCTGGGACTTCAGAAGGCTCATCCCACTGAGACTTCTGAGCAAAGTAAAATTTAACCTCCCTTGATTGACACTGTAGCTCCTCACCTCTGATTAGGCGGGGGGCAGTCTGAGCCATACTCCTGTACATGCATACCGAAGAAGCACAAGTCTACACCATCAATTTCCTCAAAAGCAAACAGGGCTTTTGTTCGATAAGGGAAGGACTCTGCCATCTCTCCACTGTCCACAAACCTGCAGATATCATAAAATAAAGAGGAGAGTAATAAATACTTTCATTCCATCAGGACAGTGAACACCACATGGTGATACATAAAGATAGTAATTAAGACAGGATTTGCTACGCATGGTCAGAGCCATTTGTCACAGGTAATGGGAAAGCCAACCCTGACAACTTTATCGCAGAAAAGGAAAAAAAAAAGTGTCCCAAGTTATCCTGAAAGTTTGTTAATGTTTCATCTCAATCCTTCTGGAGTGGAGGGATTTTAGTGTTTACATAAAGGACAAAACTAGAGAGCAACAAATACAAATAATCAAAGCTACAATACAATGGAACACAGCTTTATTTTAAAATTGTTTAGTTTTAATCTCCAGAACTTTAATATACTTCATGCAATATAATACAGGTGGGTGTGACATCACTGACAGCCAATCAAGAAAGCTCTGTTGGTGGTGTTCTGAATACTAGACACACACTTTGCAGTTGCCAAATAGCAGCAAATGTAGAAAACTCAAACACCTATCTTTTGGGATGATGCTGGGAGCAGGCAACATTAGGACTTGAAGGGATGTACCTTGCTTTCATTCCAGGTTTTACTTCTACAGTTTTGTCGGATGCATGAACCACCCTGACTGTGACCTCTCCTGACTCAGGGTGATTCTGTCTTCTCAGAAATTCATTCACTCTGTTCTCCAAGAAGGTACCCAACCTTGTAGATGGCAATCCTACACAAACAATAAAACTCTTAACATATGCATCACTGGACATTCAAATTCTATTTCTCTATTTATGTATTAGATTATGAATGAGGGCACTGGCAGAATGGGCCCAGGATTAGAGTAATTAGGAGGTGCTGCATGTGGAAGTTTCAGGCTGCTTATTCTCTGTCAGGTTCTAGCCAATACTGCCAATACCTTCGTTCTCAGAGAAATTCACCCATTTTTTTGACAAATAAAACCCCTACTAAATAGAACTATTCCACTTACAGCCACAAGGATTACAGTCCTCTCTCCTTTCAAACAAAACCTAAACAAAGGAAGTGCAAGTATACAGGCATCTGAAGGAATATCTGAAACCGGAAGTTCATGTAAGTAAGAACCTTAGCACAATGAGGCCCCAATCTTTTTTTGAGTCTGCAGACACTCCTGTAATATTAACAGTTTCTTGCCCACAGCCTCCAACTTTCATATTTGGCACATTCCTGAAAATCCCCACTATACAATAGTATCGTGAGTAAAATTTGCATGTAAGTAATTGGAAACCCCAGCTAACTGAACAAAATTGGAAGTAGCCCTCCTATTCTTCTCAGTAAATCCAGGATGCTTGGATTATGGAAAAAGCATACAGATGGTCTAATTTGAAGCACTAGTCTCAAAGTGGTTTGGTTTCCATTTTATGAGAATGCAGTTGAAGAGAAAAAAAACTCTGGTATGGCTAAAATGCAAACCCAACTATTTTTTTCAACATTTCAAGACAATTCAGTTCTCTCAATCGCCTCCTTGCCCACTGTCAGAAAAGCTCACTACAAAGATAGACCTTTTATATTGTGCAATTACTAACACCCCAGTGTCAGTCAAGTTTTGTTTGGGCTGTTTTTATGAATGAGCAAAATGAAATGCAACTATTTACTCAACTTTTTAAATGCATTTTAAAGCTGAGTGAAAGGTGTCAGACTGAAAAGCTTTAAAAATCATCCCTTTGTCTAAAGAACAGACAATGACAGTACAAGCTTCCTACACATTGCCTTCATCCTGATATCAATCCTGTCCAAGAAGAAGCGACCTCTAGTAGTGAGAAAGAGTAGTTTTGTTTCTGTGGTCAAACCAAATAGTCTGCTCTGCGAAGACCTCTAGAGGTCCCAGCTGTGGGGATGACTTGAATGTACTGTCTTCACATTCAAGCAAAACAGCAATCATACAGGAGCCACTCCTCAACACTAGTAATATCAGTGACTGGGGTAAAAGGTTCTGTATCCCACATTAACAGTCGCCTAAACCAATACATTAGTAACAGGGTCAGATTACTCTTTTGTTGGCCTAGCACCAAACATATTCGTGGGCCCCTACAGGGCCACGGAACATAGCATTGGGAGGTCAGGCCTTGGAGCGAGAGGCTGGCCAGGGGCAAGGCATGGCGTAGGCGACACCACTCCACCCAGCATGAGGGCACTGTTTACAAATTGACAGTTGTGAGATGCATACTGGCTCGCCCAGCCCTGTGCTGCCAGTGTGCTCCTTCCTCATGGGGGTGGGTCCACACCACATCACACAACCGCCCTGCAGCACCCCCTCCCCAAATACACAGTGCCCTGCACACTACTATCCATACCCAGCACTCTCTCCCGCACTCAGTCCCACTACAAATGCCCAGTACCCCACACAGACCCCGCCCCCCACTGCCCAGCATCCCAACATGCACAGATCTCCACACCCACACTGCCCAGTACCCTTCCTCACAGCCCCACAGCGCCCACCCAACAGACCCCCACTCCCTAGCACCCCAAAACACACAAACCTCCCCTACTGCCCAGCGCCTCGCCCTCCCCCCCACCCTACCCCCCCATGCCCTGGCTCACCAGTGCCGAGCGGAGATCCTCTACTCCCAGCAGAGTGCTAGGAGTCAGGACAGCTGATGCTTGGGAGCACAGAGCTGCCCCATGCCCTGAGGCCCCACCCACCCCTACCCGCCTGGTGTTGATGGCGCTCACAGTGGAGGAAACGTTTCCTTGCATGGGCAAAGGGGGTGGGGATGAAGCAGCCTCCAACTTCCCCAGCCCGATGCTTCTACAAAGCAGCAGGGAGAGACAGGCCATGCCCAGGGGAGCCCAAAGTGGACAGTCACTAGACTGAAGTGGTGCGGGCTCCCCTCTGTCCCCATCTACACTGGTGGCTGCTGGCTGGTGACGGGGGGCAGAGACGAGTCCTCAGCTGGCCAAAAGGAGCAAGCAATGGGCGGGAAGGAGGGGCCGGGGAGGTACCAGCAGGCAGGGCCAGCGGCAAAGAGACGCATTGGCTGGCAGGACGAGAGGAGTGAGTGGTGGTGGTGGTGAGCTGGGGGGTAGAGAGGAGCCAGCTGCTCCGTGCGCAGCACAAGTGGAGTGGCCTGGGCCCCCTTTTTGACCATGGGCCCAACACCTGCCATTGTAAACCCAGTATGGATTAGTAAGTTGGATGTGTGCACTTTGAATAAATACTAGGGAAGTGATCTGGCTGAAATTATCTTCCCATCTCTATCCCAAACCACTTGGAACCCCAGAATTTAAACTTAAAATGCTAAAAAGATACAAGAGGGACAGAAAAAGTTTCTCCTCTCTCCCAATACATTTGTTAAAAACTTAGCTAATACACCTGAAATGTTCTCTAAACAAGTATCAGGATGACTTACTTTTAGCAGAGAATTTGTTCTCTTTTCTGGTTCGTCCTGTTTTCTTTAAGCAGCCATCACACACAAAGCTGAAGTGGAAATGAGAAAAAGGGATGAATAACCCCATACCTAATGCTGCTAAGGTACTCACTCAGAGTAAGATTCACAACACAGGTTTGAAACATCAGGAACAAAACATTCTGCCAGATGTACAAGACTAGGGAACAGCCACACTGAAAAATATTGGATAAAAACACAGGACAGGAGGACAAGAATGTCAGTAACTCTACCAGTGGAAAGTTACTGTCATCTTAACATTTGGAGCTTTTCAAGATAGAATAGGAGAAAGCTGAATGAACAGACCATGAACACAGTCCATCTTTACAGTATGGGCTTATTCCTCTGAAATCTCAGATATTACCACTGATGGAGACAGGATCTTGGTTAGAGAACCTAATGGTCTGATGGGAATATAGAAAATTCTAGGATCCTAGTACACAAAAAGATTCTGGACAACCCTAGGATTCTTCCCCAAGCAGTGACGGGCCAACCACCCTTATAAAAGGATGAATAGGAGTAGCAAGATGGCAAATCTCCAAATTGTGCAATCAGCACAAACTACTTGAGCTCTTTTTACAGAAATTTACTTACCACAGAATTATAATTGATTTGTTATCTTAATCACTATAACTGGGAAATACTGATAACATTTAAGTTTACTGAAGTCTCTTGTACTTTTGAGTTTCCTGATTAAGAAAGATCTATAGCAAGTCCAGTCAAGATACAAATGGAGGTTTAGACCTTTGCCTTTCAGGATGTAAACAGCTCGTAGTTGGGATCAAGATGCAGTCTGCCAGTTAAATTCTCCAGCGATGCCAAAATGTTTAAATTGAAGTTTATATTACACAGAAACACATATCCCAAAGAATAAGGAAAACAGACCAAAATAAAGCAATGGCAATTAGTAATCATGCCATCAGCACTCCTGGTCAAGGACAATCTTAACTTCACTGAACTAATATTTAAAAGTTCTTTTACATAAAGGTATCCTAGCGATCAAAAATGGTAAGAAATGCAGAACATTTTAATCAAGATATCATCCAATATTTAAGTTTACTTGACATTGGCATGGATATTGTTTAAAATGTTAACAGTTAATGCAATGTCTCCCATTGGGTAAAGTTTTTTTAGACATAGGATTTCATAATTTTATATTATATATATATATATATATAAATATATAAATATATAAATATAAAATATAAAAAGAAACTTAATATGCCAAAATGTAGGTATATACACATCAACATCTGTACAGCAACCAAATGTCATCTATTCAAGAAAGGGAGTAAAAACGGCAAGAAACTCACCCAGATGGCCAGATTATTTCGTTATGAAGCACACAGATCTGGTGCATTTTTCTCCCACACTCTATACACTCAACAAACCTGGATGTCAGAAAATAAGTGTGGAGAGCACATTAAACCAACTACACTAATTACAGGGTTACTGAGCTAACGTTTCAAAGATAAATGTGTACTAAGACTCATACCTCATGCCTTCCCTAACACACAGAGTCAAAGGGAGACAAGGACCCTATTCCTTGAGAGTTCAGAGATTTAAGGGTGGACCAGTGTCATTTGTGCTAAGTGCCTGGGATCAGAAGCAGCCTCTGAATTTTACTCTTTGGACTGCAGCGGCACTACTACAACGATGGAAGGGATAGAGTTATGAGCCATATTTCCATTCTTTCCTTCCATGACCCTTCCCAAATTGAAAAGCAACACTGACTGATCCCAGGATAGGCATGAGCCCCTCTGACCTCTTCATTACGAATTAAGACATAATTTTAGCAGTTGCAACATGGGTGGTGAAATTATGGACTGGATTAAGCGGCTAAAAGACGATAAAAAGCATTTGTGAGATGTAGAAGCACCACTGGCTCCAGCACCTGAATGTCCACTACTCTTTCTCCAGCAAGAAGGACAGAATAGCAGCCAACTCTGTATAATTTAACATATCATGTCCTCCTGGTATAGCTGCCTGAAAAGTAGGAAGATTACAGAAACCAAGAGCAGAAAAATGCTGCTGCAGAATGATCTGAACTAATTTTGACCTCGCCATATACTATACCAGGGATGGCCAAACTGAGGATCGTGAGCCACATTCAGCTCTTACCATTAAAGTGTGGCTCTTCTACCATTAAACTGAGCTGCCCCCCCCCACCCTATTTACCCCTCATTCTCCACCTACCGGAGGGGGGAGGGGGGGAGAAAGAAAGAGGGGTTTGGCCCTCTGCCTTGCAGGGACTTCTGCCCTGTGAGGTGGTGAGTCACGGGGCTTTAGCCTCACAGAGTGCACCTACTGGGGCTCAGGGCTTCAGCAAGAGCGGGGCTGAAGCCCCAAGTGGCACCCAGGGCTGCTCAGCGTGTGGGGGGGAGCAAGCAGGGCAATTTGCCCCGGGCCCCGCAGGGGCCCTGCAAGCCGCTTCAGGTTTTTAGCAGAACTTCCACGGCGGGCCCTTCACTCGCTCCGGGTCTTCGGCAGCAGGCTCTTCAGTGCAGCAGAAGCCTCGGAGCAAGTGAAGGACACGCCGCTGAAGTACTGCCGAAGCCTCAGAGCGCCACTTCCTGAGTACAAGCGCCACAAACGGTGGGGGAAAAAAAAAGCTGCGATTGGAGGCACTTAGGCTGCTCTACCGCCATCGCTTCATTCTTCAGCAGCAATTCAGCAGCGGGTCCTTCCCTCTGAAAGGGACCTGCCACCGAAGACCCGGCCCTGCCCCAGGCCCCCTGAATCCTCTGGGTGGCCCTGGAGACACTTCTTATAGAGCTAAAGCCCCAACCCCCATCAGGTGTGCCATGGCTCTCGAACTTCTGAAGATTGTTGTATGTGGCTCAGAGGGTCAGTAAGTTTGGCCGCCACCCCGCACTACACCAAAAGATCGAGCTTCAAATAGCACAGCTATCTGCACACAGTTTTCTATCGACCATCAGAATTCAAAAAGAGTGAAATGGACAAACTCCAGCAGCCCATAACCTCCGGATCGCATTTTCTCAGGCAGATCTGAGACGATCTGGAGTCTCAGGACAGAATGCAACACTTGGTGCTTGCACACCAGCCCCTGCTGTCCAATTAATAGAGCAGCATTAAGCTAAGAAAACTATGAAGTGATGGCTTTTTTCACAGAGGGTGAACAAGGAGAATGGGGATATAGATTTAAAAATAATAAGTTGAGTTGCCAGAGTATTACTTACAGTTCAGGATCTAGTGTATCATTTTTTCTCTTAGAAAACTGTTCTTTGTTTATCGTACTAAGGAGAAAGAGACAGGTGATAAAAACTTAGTTGTGACATAAGATCAGCATTATACTAATTCCCGCATCGCGAGCACACCCAGGCACATTCACTGTAACTGGATTTCTTAAGTGTTTATGATGCTGTGAGGACAGGAGTAAAAAAGAGTTCATAATGAGATGGCTCAGCACGAAGTATGTGCTTGCTCCTGCCCTGCGGCAAGGATGCTGTTCTATTGGAGAGTGACTTATACAGACATTTGCTCCTCCCAGAAATGAGACTACTAGTGCACGACTCAGGTAGATTTGAACCTGAGAAGTGCACCAGTAGTCTAAACACACACCCTGGAATGGCATATAGCTATCTCAATTTGGGGCTAATTAGTTTTATATTTCACTTTCAGAAAGCCTTTTAAAATTTAGTTTTCAGTTAGTTTATGAAACATCACTTTCCTCTATGAGAGGTAGTTCCTACAAGAATCTATGGAAAAACTGGTATAAACTATTATTATGTAGGGAACACCCTATTCTCAAAACAACCTAGATTATTCAGACTTTTCCACAATGAGACCAGTTATAATAGCCTCCTCTTGGAGTAACACCTCAAGAAGAAACTTCTGCTGCCCCCTGCAGCCTGGCCCTGGTACCCAGCTATACTGCTTTTCACTTTATCTTGACTATCTTTTTCCACATTTAACAAACATCCCTCCAACCTTTATGAGTCTTTTAGTGATGGGGTCCCAGCCATGCATATCTGGGATGTGGTTCATGGCATATTAACACTGGCTCAAAGAACTAAACAGCTTTGAACTATCAATACCTAAAACTACACTAAATGACAGTAAGTAGAGCTGTGTGATTTGAAAGGGTTGAGCGTGTGGAGAGAAGCATGCACTGAAGTTATCACAAGAACAGAGAATCAGTCCAAGTTGCATGGGATTGCTTCCCTTTCCTACCCACTCAGGATGCAGTCATCTTTCCCCACAAATATGAGATTTATATAAAAGGGCCAACCCTCCCTATCATCTCAGAAGTTGCATGCTATTCCTCATCTCACACATCAAAAAGTTCTGGTTTTGTTAATATTCTCTCCCAATGCTTTCTTTCTAAAAACACGCTGTCAGAGTGAGAAGATTGGCCTCAAGGTAATGGGCCTATGAGTTTACAGGCTGCACCAAAATTAATATGAAACAAGGGGAGGTGGCATACCAAAAATTTAACTACTGACTCATTTGAAGGAGGAGACTTTCAAATTCACCATGTAGTGAAGAGAAGTACACCACAAATTAGGAATTTTCTTAATTTTACTACTGTTGATAAACATTTCAACACCATTTACTAGTTAAATTTAATAATGAATACAGTTTAACTATTTGTATTTGCAATTATACTATAAAATTTGGTGTACAGAAATTAAGCTGCACTCATCAGAGGACCGCCTTTCTTCATTCTATCTGACACTGTTGCAAATTGTGTTAGTCACTTGCCTAATTTATGGGCAATGTGTTTTATACATTGCCGATTGGCGAGCGCCAGTTCATATGTTCTAGAAGTCTTACAGATCTCAGATTATAAAACTGTTTAACATGAGTAAACTGTGACCTTTGATTCTAGGGACACTATTGGAAATGCTGACTAGCACACCAAGGCCCCAATACCCACTTCTCTCTGCCCCAAAAAAAATTGCTGTGGGAGCACTTGTCAATCCTACGTATAAATGATCCCTCTGCCGCTATTCTAGATAGTAGCATATTCCTTACTGTGACCAAGATTTGGCCATTTTGTGCTTTTTGATAAAAGACGGTTACTCACCTTTGTAACTGTTGTTCTTCGAGATGTGTTGCTCATATCCATTCCAGTTAGGTGTGTGCGCGCCGCGTGCACGTTCGTCGGAAGATTTTTACCCTAGCAACACTCGGTGGGTCGGCAGGGCAC